>NC_072738.1:39962258-40188277 GCF_026930045.1 Uloborus diversus
TTACCTTGAAATCCATGTAAACAAAGCCGATTCCATTGTTCAACCTGATAAAATTCCATTCCAGTTGTAAACATAACATTAAAATAAAGATAAAAACATATCCAGAGGACCAATCCATAGACATACCGAGTCGCCTGTTTCCCACGTGTAAAAATTCATCCACCCCAGTGATTCATAAAAAATTGTGCATCTGCCATTTTATATATATATATATATATATATATATATATAAAATAATAATAAAAGTGAAAAATATTGAAAAGACCACACCAAGAGCCCATAGATGCGCAACGCAGCAAAACTAAAAAGCCAAGTAAATATAAAATTAAGCAAACAGAATTACAAATATTAAACAAATTATAAATAACAAATGATGATAAAAAGGAAAAATGCAAACAGCAATTAAGTAGGAATAGAAAAAGAGTGAATCCAGAGCTCATCAGCCGTGGAGGATTCATTAATTATGGTCAAAAGACCAAAATTTTAACTATAAACTAGAAGAGAATGCTTAAGCTCCAGTACATGTAATATAGAGTAACAATGGGCCAAAGCACCACTTGCTAAGCTAAAAACATTAAACTAGAGCTCAAACCTAAAACTAAAAGCAGGGGGTTTCGCCTCGACTAATTAGGAAAACAAGTTCCGATAATTAGCCTACCACGGGACAGTACCTGCCAATAACAAAATTGTCTTACCTTGAAATCCGCGTAAACTTATCCGGTCCGTTGTTCAGCCTGATAAAAAAGCCTGTCCATTCGTCAACAAATCTTTTATATTTTTATATTTTTATTAGTCTTTTATATTTTTATTGTTTTGTTGACGAATGGACAGGCTTTTTTATCAGGCTGAACAACGGACCGGATAAGTTTACGCGGATTTCAAGGTAAGACAATTTTGTTATTGGCAGGTACTGTCCCGTGGTAGGCTAATTATCGGAACTTGTTTTCCTAATTAGTCGAGGCGAAACCCCCTGCTTTTAGTTTTAGGTTTGAGCTCTAGTTTGATGTTTTTAGCTTAGCAAGTGGTGCGTTGGCCCATTGTTACTCTATATTACATGTACTGGAGCTTAAGCATTCTCTTCTAGTTTATAGTTAAAATTTTGGTCTTTTGACCATAATTAATGAATCCTCCACGGCTGATGAGCTCTGGATTCACTCTTTTTCTATTCCTACTTAATTGCTGTTTGCATTTTTCCTTTTTATCATCATTTGTTATTTATAATTTATTTAATATTTGTAATTCTGTTTGCTTAATTTTATATATATATATATATATATATATATATATATATATATATATATATATATATATATATATATATAAAATGGCAGATGCACAATTACGTGAAAGTTCATTTTAAAAAATGAAATAGGTGTTTTTTATTTAGTTTAAAGTGTTTCTGAAAACATTTGAAAACTGCTGATGGTAATGGGAATAGCAAAATGAAGCAAAAAGAGTTAAAGTACAAATCAAAGTGAAAAAAGTTAAAATCTCATGCTTAGCTTTTAGGGCTCATTTCATTACTTTTATTTATACTTTTATTTTACACTTTCATTTTGTTAGTCATATGTTGAAATGTTTAAACTGCTTATTGTAATAGGATATTCCTTATTTGCAACAATTTACAGTCGGACCTCCATATATCGAAATAGCAAATTGCCGGAAAAAAATTCGATGTATAGAAATTTCGATATATAGAAACAATCTTATTTTATCCTAAAAATCTCCTAAAACATTGAAATTAAAGCTAATTTTCGTGTATGAAGCTTAATTTCTAATTTATACGAGCATCGGATTACATGAAAGTTAATAATTAAAAAAAAAATAGAAATTACATTTTTGCGCCTTTATACATTTTCTTTCTTCGGCAATTCAACTTGATCAGCAACATTAGGGATTTTCGTTTTGACAAATCGAGAGAAAAGTAAAAAATTTATCTACTTAACCTGAATGATTTTTACTGCAGCTAAAACGAGTAGGAACGATTATCAACAGACAAAAGGGATGACTTGAAACTGATTTTCCAATGTTACTGGTTACAACTAAGCTATTTGAAATAAACTTGAGAGAATTAAATTTAATGATTCTAGAACAAAACAACGACCTATCTACACACCCCTCAACCCCAGATTCTTTATGAGTTTCGTAGCAACCTTTAGTGAACATAATTTTCTCCCCTAACCTTTATTTTTCATGAGACAAACAGTCTAAAGAGGAAAAAAAAATCTACAAATGTCTCGAGAAAAAAATCGATATATAGAGATTTTTTCGATATATAGAAACAATTTTTCTATGTAATGAACATAGAAATTTGCTGGGATTTCGATGTATAGAAAATTTTGATATGTGGAAGTTCGATATATGGAGGTTCGACTGTATTTTCTGTACAAAATTAATATGTTTGTAAAACCCATAAATTTTATTATTTTTTCAGGCTGCTGAGAAGGGAATGCGTGAAGCTGTTTCCGGTTTTGTATTTAGTATTTATGCACTAGTTGTTATGTTGGCATCACCTGTCTTTGGGAAAATAGTAAGTTTAAGTGCCTTTATAGTAAAGCATTATTATTTGCCTGTGTATCCCCCTCCACCCAAGGATAGATCTAGAAACGTTCAAGGAGGGGGTGGTTGATTTTTTAACTTGCCTCTTACTACGTATCTGATTACACATGCTTGGTGTGTGTAGGGGGGGGGGAGATGGTACAGCATTTTAAATTAAAACAACTAAAGTATAGATATAGTGGTGGTCAGAATTATAAAGACGGCAGAGACATTGCACAGAAAAGAAAATTCTGAAATAACTCTATGAAATTTATACACAAAATGCATTTTTATGCTAGAAATCATTGTGGAATGTAGAACATTTGAAAATATGAAGCATAAATGCTCTGAAGTGATTGGTAAAAGAAATGTCATTGTTAAAATTGGACAAATTTATAAGGACAATGAGTATTTTGCCCTGAAAACCTTATAGTCCAGTCAAATTAGGTCGAAAAAGGGCCGAACCCGGACATTCAAAAAAAAAGAATGTGCACCTATGCAAAATTGTTCAGTATCATGAGGAAATAACGTACCAAAAAGTCCCAAGAGTTTGAGCTTCGGGTTTGGGAGTTATAGGGGGCAAAGAGGGGGCTCAAAATGCAGATTATTGCTTTATTTCAGTTGTATTTCCAGCACTATTCGTTTTCATGAAAGGGTAATTGAATAAAAGTTAAATATGGAACAAATTACAAACCCTGCAAGTACTATTTTTATACACATCTGTCATTAAGGGAGGGGGGGGGGAATGACCCCTCTCCCGCCTCCCCTCCCCTTCGGATTTTGAGATATATACATTGTACAAATGCAAAAGTTTCGTTGCAGGTATTTTATTGTTTTTTAATGACATTTTCGAGTGTATTCCCTTTGCCCCCCCCCCCTCCCATGAGTAAATGAAATGACGGGCCTAATCATACGTATCTCAATCCAAAATAAGGTTGACACTTATTTGTTCATCAAATAAGAAATAAATTCCGAAGTGCATTCTCTTTGGATTCTTTTTAGAGCTGTGCTGTAGAATATAAAATTTCATAAATTCATTTTTGCCCGATGGATATTATACTAAGAAACTTAATAGTAAACTTATATTTGAAGTGTTATTTTTTTTTTTTCGGTTTTAAGTTAAAATGACGTAAAGATGGCATTGAGATTTAATTCTACTGTACGCAGGCTCGAATCTATGTACCCGCAGACCCAGCAATGCGGGGATCTGTTGGGGGGGGGGGGGGGGGGGGAGAGAGTTCAGACCACTTAGGTGGTTCCATGGCCTAAGAAACCAAAAAAACTTTAAGAAACTAAATAAAAACCAATACTTCAAATTTAAAAGCTGAAAATCTTTTTGTAATCTTTTAGTAAAAATTTGAGAAACTAAAGAAACTCAATACATAGTATTACTTATGAACTTTAGCGAATCTTAATTAATAAAAATAGCTTAACAGGAGTCACTGAGTTGTGAATTTGAAACAAATTCTTTTTAATAATAAAATAATATACTATGCACAGAAATAATCATTAGGAATCCTTAAAGTTTTAAAATATAGAAACAAAAGCACACACACACACATCAGTTCTAAAAGTTTGAAGGACAAAAACAGAAAGAAAATTTGGTAGTCTAACAATTGCAGTTTTGCATTGTACTGCTCTGTACGGCTGTTTTTAGGTCTCATTGTGAATCAGATGTCGGAATGAATGTTGAATTTATAGAAAAGGGGGTAGTTTCTGAAATCTGAAAGGTAAGACGTTGCGCCTTCAGCGAAGGGCTTGATTACCAAAAAGGCTTGGGAAGCTAGAGCTCCCCCTCATAATTTTCAGGGAGCCCAAAAATTACTGAAAAACTGCTTAAAAATTCCAGATTCTGCTTTTAAAGGTACTGCAAGCATTAGAACTGGTTCGATCAAACTTGGCCAAACTATTACAATGCACTTTCATAACAATTTTGTGACAGGACAAATCTGTTTCAGCAACTAACCACCCTTTATTGTTTAGAAGTTCAGTGAAAACGTACGTAATTTACAAAAATTCTATATGTCGGGTAGGAGGAGAGGGGGCTGCTTTAAGTCTTATAAAAATAATTTGTGTTTTCTCTTCATTTTGCAGATTTGCCGCTTCTATTCCTATAACCTCTGTTGAGTGCAGAAAAAATGTAAATGCACCATATGAAAGAACTCATTCAAACGATGTTTGTTTTAATTTTCAAGAGTAATTTTTGGCATTTTTCAAGTTTGAATTGCTTTTTTCCTTGGAACATTTTCAAAAGTAAAAACTAAGACTTTTGCTTCCAAATGTATAATATGTTATGTTTCTGAAAAGGTTTAAGAAAAAATTACAAACATTTTACTTTTATTTAAAAAAGGAAAGGAATTTTTTTAAAACCTTTTTTCTTTTTTTTTTTTGGCAAGAGCAAAGATTATTCTTGCAAATCTCCCTCCCCCCCCCCCCCTCCCTTCCTGTGGTTGAAATAGTAACAAGTATGTCACTAGCGGTGCTGCTTCGGTTCTAAAAGTAGCCATCAATTTTTGACACTTAGATCCGATCATTTACGGAAATTCAGTGTACTATTTTCGCTTAACGTTTTTAATCGAGATCGTTCATAATCTTTCAGTACTTCAGACTAACAATCAATCGAATGCTGATGAATAATCAATTCTTGTATCGCTTGTACAGTCAAAATTCGACAAAGTGTGTTTAACGTTTGTTCCTATCTTTTTACATTTCAATCCGACCCGCTTCTATTCTTCTTGGGGACATAACATAAATATATTTTCTGTTTACTTCAAGAAAAATGTAGGTTTTCACTTTTCAACTTGCATTTCCATTAACGTACTATTTTGAAAAATGTAAAAACTTTTTTGTCTCCAAATTAGTATTTCTGTGAAAGTTTTGCTTACAAATGAAATTGAAGAACAAAATTAAATTGTTGAAAAAGCTGCATTGTGGTACATTCCTCCGTGGTCCAAAAAAATTTGTCCCGAATGTATGACTATAATGTTAGCAAAAGAAAAATTAGCCAAAATGGCAGAAAATGTAGAACGTGAAATAAAATCGGAAAAAAGTGACACACTAAATGTGTTTTTGTCACAAGCATATAATTCCCATCATTGAAATTATGAAATTCTAATTAAGAAGTTAAACGTCATTCATACAAAATCCAGCGTCTTATAAAATCAGCCAATGAAGAGTTAAAGATGTGGTTTAATCAATTAATAACCAGGAAATTAAAACCTTTTTATGAAATTTTGAAGACTGAATAATAAGGAAGTAAAGTATTTCAATTATCAAAACTAAACATTTTTGAACAAATCGTTCAAATTACGGAAACACATGGTGAGGAGCAAGACAAAGCTAAAAACCACATGAAACCTAAATCTGGATCATGTTTTTAAAGAACTTCCCTGAATTCAATTTAATCTGGTATAATATTTGGCAGAAATAGACATTGAAATGTCTGAGAAACGCATCAGAAAATTTGTATTTTGACCCGATTAAGCACGTCATTTCATTAACATGGGGGGGGGGGGGGGTGAGGAGGGAGGAAGCAAAGGGAATGTACTCAAAAAATGTTATTTTAAAAACAATAAAACACGAGCAAGGAAACTTTTTCATTTGTACAATGGGGTACCCTCAAAAATGGGGAGGGGGAATCCCCCCCAAAGACAGATCTTTGCAAAAAATATTACTTGTAACATTAGTTATATGTACCATATTCAACTTTTATTCAATTACCCTTTCATGAAAAGGAATAGTGTTGCAGATACAGCTGAAATAAAGCAATAATCTGCATTTTGAGCCCCCTCTTTGCCCCCCTGTAACTCCCAAACCCGACGCTCAAACTTTTGGAACATTTTGGTACGTTATCTCCCCATGATACTGAACAACTTGGTATAGGTGCACATTCTTTTTTTTTTTGAGTGTCCGGGTCATGACCTAATTTGACTCGACTATTAGTAATCAAATACAAATACAAAAGTGACGACCAGTTTTTCAATCACTTTTATCAGTCTTGGTGTCATGGAAGTTGAAGAAAGTTCTTAGAAACTTTTATCCTGGCTTTTTCGATGGAGAAAATGAGTTCTTGCTTGTTTCGATATCGAATACCATTTTTGCATACTTCGGGTGCCAGAATGATTCACTTCCATTAAACTTAGATCGAGCCTTTTGTCCAGCCAGTACTATAATTTCACGAAATAAACATCAAGCAATGATTTTGAGGTTTGAGAAACATGTAATTAGGCATTATCTGTTGAAACAAATAGTTTAAACTCGTAATTAACGGAGATTTTGGTTCAAAAAATATTGCTCAGTGCATCAACATTACTCTCAAAACTCATTCTGCCCTTCACAAAAAATATTGGTGCAGCTTCTGTCCATTACGAAACTTCCTCAGACCATTACTGAGCTGCCTCCAAATGTACACTTTAAGATTTTTTTTCCTTCACAGAAATCGTAACAGAAATAGCAAAAACTATCTAGTTCCTCCTAATTAAACTTTTTCTCATCTGAAAACATTACATTGTACCACTTTTTACTCATAACAATGCATTTTTGACACGCTCAAGCCTTGATCTCTTATGAGTTTTTTTAAAGAGTCTGTTATGGCATTTCTTATACATAATGAAACTTTTTCTCTTTTTGTTGAAGTGCAAACACTGTATCGTAACTTGAATTCCCATTTAATGTCTCTTGATGTTCCATTTTTGGAGCGAGCTCGTCTTATCATCATTAGTTTCACACACACAGAAACCGAAGATTTTCCACCTTTTCGTCTTTGTCGACCTTATTTGCCGGAACTTTTGAGAAACTTCTCAATAACAAATCTCGTATCTATTCAAACATATTGCGATTTGAAATTTTTCAAGCAACCACTTTCCTTTTCTCAAATTCTTTTAAGTTTTTGTACCTAGCTGGATGACAGTAAAAATAGGATGTGACTTCCCCAATCGCTTACTAAGCATTTATGTAGCGCAGTATGAGGAATATGGCGGCACAAAATACAATGCAAATGAGTGAACCAAAAGTTTTATTTACTATTAGTTACTAGTCATAAAATTTGCATAACTTTCTGACCAAATTCAGCAATGATGTGGTACGTGAAATACACCGCCAGCTCAGTCATTTCCAGCCGGGGACTGCAGTTTCGTGCTTATTAGCACTCATCAGCCCGGCATAGGAAAGTGACTGAGCTGGAGATGGAAAACCTCTTAAGGAAGCCAAGAGTGCGAAACAAACTGTTAGCTGATATAGAATTAGCAGACCAGACGAGTGACCGAAGCAATGGTTCGGTTCAACTCGAAGATTGAAAGCCAGGCAAGGTATATTCAGTAAATTACCGCCCAATAGCCAGGGCTAAAGCAGAAATACGTGAAATACACCGCTGGTAGTTTTTCCTTTTGTCCTTATAATTTTGACCAACACTGTATTTAGCCAAGGAGGTTCACAAACCTTTCTGTTGAAAGAGGTATTCTAAAATAACGTTTTATATCTTCATTTTAGTAATAATTATGGAGGAATATTTTGAAACTCCATTACACCCCCCCCCCCCCCCCCCCAACATCATCAAATGTTACATAAAACGATTTTTGAAACTTTCTTTTCAAAAAAATACTGGAGGAAAGTCATACCCATTCTGTCTCCTAACAGTAACTGAGATTTCTACAGTCACATATTTCTAACAAATTTTGCAAACTGTTCAGGGGAAGACCTCCTAAAATCGCCAAAAATCGTCTAAAATTGCCTTTTTTAACTTCAATTCTGAAAAGTTTCCAGGAATTAAATGTTTACCATGACACCATCAAAAATGGCCTACCCTTTGGTTTTAGAACTTCAATTCAAAAAAATTACCAATGCAGAGTCCCTCAAAGGAGGGGTGATCACCCTTTCTTGTATCCTTCCTCGTCCCCACAACACATAGTTTCTTTGCATGAATTTCGATTTTCCTTCTCAAAATACTAGAATTTTTTAAAACTAGAAACAAAGTCCTCCCCAGACATGTTGGTGCCCAAAGCAAATATACTCTGGCACCCCCCTCCCTCGACCAAAAAAAAAAGTTGTTTATAACAAAAATTGATTTTTAAATTTTGGGAGTACTTCATCTGAAGGATTTGTTTGGTTTTCAAAATAATTTTGCTTCATTTGTTTTGGGAAAAGAAAGGGAAAGAACATTTCAGGTTAGCCTTTGGGGTCACTTAGAGCTAAATTCAGCTCTGACCACCAGAAATGAATCTATATATTGAAATTCCTTAATGAATAATATTTAAATGCATTAACATCCTATGAAGTTTTTAAAAAAGTACATTACAAGCAAAATAGTTATGCAGTTAAAATTTAACACAACACACACTGTCATGTTTGCCCAGGGCAACCACCCCTTTCGTTCCTCTTCCCTTTCGGACGACTCAAGGTAGAAATTAACCATCTAAACTGAATAATGTTGCTCATACTTAGCATTGTATCATTTACATCTTTAGTGGATAATTTTTTGTATCATTTATATTCTTAGTACTTAATTTTTTGGGTATCATTTACATTTTTAGTGTACATATTAATATTGACTTCCCTTTTTTTCAGCTTCCCAGTGTTGGAGCCAAATTTATGTTCCTTTCTGGTGTAGGTTTCTGTGGAGCTTGCAATGTTTTGTTTGGGTAACTTTTTCGTTAAAATTTTTATAAAATTATTTTTTTTAAAACCATATTTGTTATTTGTTCCAGATGAGTTTTGAGTGAAATATTTCTTTTCTTTTATCTTTCCAGATTGTTAGACAAAGTAAATGGCCAAATAGAGTTTACTGTCCTTTGTTTTGTCGTCCGTTCTTTTGAAGCACTTGGAGCTGCAGCTTTCTGCACTGCCTCTTGCACAATACTCATAGATCAGTTTCCCGATGATATTGGCACAGTTTTTGTAAGTTTTTTGTCCAATGAATTTCAGTAATTATTTCTCAGACCTTTAAGCAAAGGTCATTATGTACAGAAACATACTTGATAGATGTCGGGTAAAAATTTCCATTAGTTTTATGATTATTTTTTAACCAACTGTACAATAATAAAGTTATATTAAGTAAAAATACTGTAGGTTTGGAAATCTGTAAAATAATTTTAACTATATCCCATATTGATTCAACTTTAAACTGAATATATCTCAGAAGTAAAGACATGGACTCTGAATGTTTTCTTGAATACTCTCGATATGTTCTGTTTTGTTTTCAACATTACAGTATCTTTTGCAGCTACAATGCTACAAAAATGGAGGAATTGCCTAACTTCTAGTTTTTTTCTTGTATGTTCAAAACAACAAAAAACTATTTTGTCCTACATTTAAAAACTATAAGTATTTTTAAAAATTGTACTACTAGACCCTCGTTTTATGCGGTTTTGATTATACGTGGTTTAAGATTTGACACTTTTATTTTATTTTACGTGGATGAGTTTAGGTTTTACGTGGATGCGGCAATGCAATTAGATAAAATTTTCCCCTCTTCCGAAATCCGAACTCCTGAGATTGTAGATTACAAGTAATGAACTGCATTTTGGGGGGGGGGGGGTTCATAATTGAGCTTGGGCCTCTGGAGACATTTTATGTGATTGGTTCCAAAGCTCTCGCAAGAAGTAAGTTATTAAACTCACACTGTTTAGAACTCACTGGAATAAGAGCTTTTAGGAGTGACAAAGGAGGACAAAACCAACAAGGTTACTGACATTGATGACACACAAACAAAAATGTTCACGTTGAAAATTTTGAGCCTATCCTTGACAATAGCAAATTATCTTTCTGATTTTTTAGTGAAGGAAGATTCTATCACCGAAATGAAGCAGGTGATCATGGATGTGTTAATGCTCTGAAAAGAACTACAGAGAAATTCTTAATGACTGCCAAAGGACTATCATAGCCTTTTTATAAACACTAAATTATGTTTTCTTTATGCATGTTGTGCATATATTTCAATATAAGTACTCATTAAACTTATTACAAAATTAGTAATTACTAGAATGAAGTATTTCTTTTAATCTATGGAACCTAACCCCTATTTTAACACTACTATTAAGTCTTATTTTATGTGGTTTTGGTTTACTTGGTATTTCTCTGGAATGTAACCCCTGAGTAAAATGAGGGTCTACTTTATATGTAAAATCAAAATAGTTACGTATTACTTGCAATATTTTTATTTAATTAGGTTTTTTTTTAAATTGTCCTTAAATTTTTATCTAATGCAAATTTTCACTACTGTTTCTCTGTGTTCTGGTGGGAGAAAAAATTATGTCTACATCCTTGCTTAATAAAAGGTTTGATTTCATTTTCTGTTTTAATTCTATGAGTTTAGTCTTGATGAAGCAAACTTGAATTGTAAATTCATACATGAAATCCATTAATCACATTATTTTGGTGTTTTATAATTAACCCCATTTCCTTTTTGTTTATAAGGGTTTTACTGAGACTTGTATTGGTGTTGGTATGAGCATTGGTCCAGCAATTGGTGGTGCACTATATGCTGTAAGTAAAAATACTTCTATGATGTTTATTTAAACCAGTTTCTTACTTCTTTGTATTATTTCCTTATAGCTTGTAAAAACTTAGTCTCCCTCACCCACCTGTGTTCCTAAAATTTTCGTGTAGTATGACTTTTGTTTTAGTGTTTGTAAATGTTTCAGAGGTAATAAAGATTTTATAGAATGCTTTAATGTTTTATTTGTTTGCTTGATTTTTTAATGCATATTGGCATTCATTCAAAGATTTTTTTGCTGTTCTTATTACCTTTCTGTTTTGAATTTTAGGTCAAGTATATTTTTTACATTTCAGGTTGGTGGCTTTGGCTTGCCTTTCTTCACGCTTGGTGGCTTTGTCATGCTCATTGTACCGCTGCTATGGTACTTAATGAGAAACGTTGAAGGTAATAGAAACAATCATGTACTTAAAGCATACAAATAATTATTTTCTTTCTAGTTGAGAACCTTTTATCCAGGATCCAGAAAAACAGAAGCTTTTTGTTTGATTTTTCTCGCTTCTTTTTTTCTTTTTTTCTTTTTTTAAGCGCGTTTTCAGCAAATTGTGTAGAAGTGAGAATTTTTTCGAAATACCTAAAAGGTTATGAACGGTTTTTTATAAATACCATATTAGTCACGTATAATTCTAGAAATTTGGTTAAAAAAGGAACTTCAAAGGTTAAAGGTCATCATCAGTCGCACAACCAAAAGATATCTTTTGAGTAGGATTTTCAGTCATAACCACCCTTGTATGTAAATAAACTACCATAATAGGATTGGCAATAGGTGTTAAAACTAAGGACTTGGGAGGGGGGTCACTCCCCAAACCTCCCCCTTGGCTGTGCGAATGCACATCATACTTTAAACTTCAGAGAAATCTAGTCAATGAACTCTAATAATAAAGTGAAATCTAGTAAAGTTTACCAAAATATTTGATAATGAACTTCTTAAGTTCTAAATTTTAGGGTATTATTCTAAAAGTTTTTAATACCTTTTTTTTCTTTGCATATTCTTTTAAATATTTAGTATTTTCCCCCTGTAATGGAATACTTATTTTTTATAATATCACACTTAAGGATTTTTTTGTCTCTTACACATCAATCACTTTCCCATAACTCCATCTGAAAGGCTTAGCTCTCTAGTGTGAGTTTATAATTCCAAAACAAAAATAAAATGGTTTGCGAACTAGATTACAAATTTTCATGAACTTCACGGTGTCCCCCCCCCCCTCCTTCTCAGTTTATACTCTCATTCTTGACCAATAGGCTTTTGAAAAAATAACTGTCATTAAACAGTTACAATTTCCAAACCTACTTAAAAATGATAATGAACTGCATTTGTGATAGGTTAACATTCAATTCTTTTTCTTCTAGATCCAGAAGTTGTGCTCAACACCAGTGTTTCATATAAAAAGTTGTTATCAATGCCTCATGTTATTGTTGTATGCCTTATATTAGCAGTTGCATCTCAAGCTCAAGGTTTTATAGATCCTACTTTAGAACCACATATGCGACAGGTTAGTTAATGGATTGTTGGCTATCACAACAACCCTTATTGACTATTGTAACCCCCTTCTATTTTACAATCTGTTTGTTGACTAATAATAATACCTTCGACTATTAAAATAATTTTGATTACTATTACAATTCATGTGTTGACTATTACTATGCTTTTGATAACTATGACTGTACCCCTTTTGGCTATTTTAATATCTTTGTTGGCTACTACTAAGCAAAATATGGTTTTTTATAATTGAAGTTTTCCTCAATATTTATTACACCTAATCTTAATTTTCTCATTTGTTGACTATTATCAATGTTGTGAAAAGAATGCAGTTGCAATGAATTTTGAAGTAGAGTATACTGATACATTCAAATTAGTTACTTGAAAATTGGTGTTAAGTATAAAATAAAATAGCAATAAATCTGCAATTTGGATTGTATAAGATAATGTTTATGTCATTTCAGTCATATGTTTTCCTTTTTATTTATTTATTTATTTTATTGTTTTCATTTTGGCAACATATTTTATTTATATGGTAAGCACCAGTTTGCTATTTAACTATACTTGTATAATACATTCGACATTTCACATGTAGTACCCAGTAACTAGTCCCAATGTACAACCTTTTTTTTTTTTTTGCTAAAGCACTTGTTACCAGTGGCGTACCAAGACAGATGAGGGCCTGGGGCGCTACTCAAAATGGGGGCCTACCTGGTATTAAAACTGAAGTTTCTCAAAATATGTGTACTTACCATATATTACAGTAATTATTTTAAGTGGTACATTTTTACATATTTCAGTAGTGTTGGTTTGATTTCGGAAACTATTGTAAATACCACAGTAAAACACATGGTTTTAAGTAAAATTAAGTAAATACTATATTTTTAATAAAATTGTGCTTTCTCAGAAAATATCAAAAACAGAAAAAAGTCCTAAAATTATATTGTATCTTAAAAATTTATTGCATCTGAGCATCCAAGTACAGTGAACAGAAACGTTTAGGCATTCCAGATTTAATTAATTTTAGGATAAAAATTGGCTTTTACAGAAAAAAAACCCTTTACTATTCCTTTGAGTAAGACACACCAGGACCAGGGAACTATTTACCTGATAACATCACCTAATCTCAGAGAAAAATATTTTTAAAACATGCTTACCTAAATAAGGATGAAATTCACACGTTCACAGTCTAAACAAAACTTTTCTGCTAGGTCTCACTCACAAAAAAAAAAAAAAAAAAAAAAAAAAAAAAAAAAAAAAAAAACGCTCTTTATGTTCTTCAGACAAAAAAACTCTGGTGTGACCCTATACTTGCCTGGCGTGTTTGATTGAAGTGGAGAAAACGCTCCGCGCGGCTTCGCTGGTTGAATTAAAAATATTTAATGTTCGACAGAAATTAAGACAAAAAATTTTGCGTATGCGTGGGTTTAACTAACTAATCCGATTTCTAAAGCGAAGAGCGTAATTTCCCCCGATTATCGGACAAAGGGCTAGGAACTATTTCTTTTGCTTGGCCGCAGCTCATTTCTCCATAGTCAAAGTAAGCTTGCAATCGAGTATAGAATGGATGGGAGAAGGTATTATGCAGTCAAGGTCAAAAGTTTCGAAGGATTGACCAATTAAACAGTTTTACGCTGTCGAAAGGGGCATAGCAAAAAGGAAGTCCCCTTTGCTTGAGTCAGAAGGGGTCCGATTTGTTCTTAGAAGTTATAGCTTCGGGCAGGAGACGAAACTTAAAACCACAGAAGTGCAGCTGGTAAAAAGAAAAATTGATCTGACTGATTTTTCCAACGCCACAAAGGATAGACAACTTCTCATTTAGGAATAGATTTTCTTGGTTATATGTTTGAATTCGGTTTCAAAAATAGTGTATGAATTAAGACTAGACCATCGTAGTCTTAATACACAAAACAAAACATAAAACAGATATTTTAGCTGTATACTGTAATGATTAAAAATTATAAACGTGCATCTGTTATGCATTAGTTTTTTTTTTATAAATTGCTTGAAAAAAAATGCATAAAACTTTGCTGAAAGCACTTAACAAAATAAAAGCAAATGATTTTTATAGGTTTAGTTAATTTAAAAATTTGGGACCCCCATTAAATTCGTGGCTCAAGCGCTCATGTGCCTTTGTACACTACGACAGGTCACTATGAAAAAAAGTCATATTTAACAAAATTTATGATATATACTCGCATATATAGGTAACTGATTAATATTTCTAATCATAATGTATATGACAGATCTACTGGAAAAAATAAGATACAATTTCGGGGCTTATGTCAAAGCTGGGCCAGTGGGACATATTTTGCCCTCTCTTTGTTTAGGCAAGAGTCAATGAGAAAATATTCATTCTACATAAAAAGTCAACTTTTTATTTATCTAAACCATGACATAAGGCACGTCTGGCGAAAAAGAAAACGAATTAAAATTTTGGGGCCTATGTCAAAGCGGGGCCTGGGTATCATAAACCCTCTATTGATCCCGAAGAGGTATTGATTGTATCCCTGAACAAATATTTGGTCTTTAAAAAAATTATGATTTATTAAGCCAACTTGTTTAAGCATTCAAACCAAGATATGCAACAATATTGGTGTGAACCAAAAATTGAAATTTGGGGGCCTGTGTCAAAGCGGGGCCTGGGGCGGACCGCCCCCTCCGCCCCCCCCCCCCCTTTGGTACGCCACTGCTTGTTACAGTATTTTATACTCACAAAATTTTTTGCAAAACCTAATAATTTCTAGATCATTTCCTACTATTTCTGAGTATTCAAGCAGCCTCGGTTTGGGGATTCAAAAACCTAGAAAAAGTGTATTTAAAATAATATGCAGTGCAAGCCAACTAAGAGAGAGAGATTTAGCTGATATCAAAAAATCGCAGTTTGTGTACAGGAAAGTAGATTTGGTTAGTTTACTGCAAAGTTCTTGTCTATCTTGTGTAATTTGTAAGAATTTTTTTTTTTGGTTTTTAGAATGTGTTGCAACTATATTCAATTTCTGTCACTAACCAACATAGGTATTCATGAAAAAAAAAAATTATCTTGTAAATAAGTACAGCAACTATTTGTCTATCATTGTAAGAATACTGTATCAGTGTTGTGAAAATGAAAAAAAAAAATGTAGTTCTATTGTAAAACTTTAATAAGTATCTGAAACAATATATTTTTCTTAATTATTATATTGAAAACTTGAAAAGTAACAACTTTCTTAATATTTTCTTCTAGTATAACTTGGACACAAGCATTATTGGTTTATTATTTCTCTTGTTATCTGGTGCTTATGCTCTTTCATCTCCTGTTGTTGGTTGGGTTAGTGGAAAAGTTGTAAGTTTCATGTAATTTTATCCTTAAACACATTAAATGATCATCTTTAAATCGCACCGAAAATACTCGTACTTTCTTATTCTCACACTCATGTTGATGCACAGGTGTTATGTATCTTGTATTAAATGCCTCAAAACATAATTTCAATTACAAGTTGTTCAAATATTTTGTAAATGATTTTAAGTGTAACCAGTTGGGCTGGAAGATGTGCCACAAACATTCAGATGCTTTTGTCCTAATATCACGGACAAGGCCCTACATGCAACAGCGAGCAGTAACCATAGAAACAAAAGTGGTGTTTGTGGAATATCACATTTTAATTATACTTTATTCTATAGAAAAAATATTGATGTAGAATAGTTAACACAGCACCGTGAGATAGTCAACTGTTTTGGTAGAGTAAGTTTATAGCCAGCATAAGTTGTTGTTATTGGATAAACAAATAATTATGTACAGGGTTCACACTAAGGAAAAAAGTGGGGTGAGATTTGCCACCTTGATCAAAATTTGAAGTTGTTGGTATTTTTTTTAATTGTATTTTAATTGCTTGGCCGTTTAAGATAAATATTGATTTATTTATTTAAAAAAGTACATGCATACCATTTGGTAGGAAGTTTACTTAATGAGCAAAATACTGACCATAGGTTTAAGTTTCTTAAAAAGTAGTGATTCATCAAAAATAAATCTAGAAAAAGTCAGGCAGCTTCTTCGTAGCACCTTTGGGAGCAGAAAACTGCTATTTTGGATCAGAGAAATATGCTTTTAGAGTAGCTACAAAAAGAATTCATATTCCATCTCAAATTTTATTTATTTATTTATTTATTTTTTGCTGAAATTCAATGTTTAAGTTTGTTTTAAATATTACAATAACAAAATATCTAGTCAAAATAGTCACAAAAGCCTATTAAGTTTCAATCTACGACCGCCTCCCCCCACCCCCTCGAAAAAAAGACAAGAAAGGAAGCAAAATTGTCAATTTCCACGAAGAACCGTAAAATGGATTTAAAATTTAACTTTCCTTTAAGCAATCAGGACCAGGTAGTAATTTGTGGTGTACACTGTCCCAGCCTTTAGGAATACGATCTATAAATGGGCATGGGGTTGGATTTCATTGACCTCCCTAATGTTTTTAAGTAACCAAAAAAATTTGTTGTACGTGCTTAACTCACCCTTTGCTCAACTGACAGCAGAAGGAATGGGACTCCAAATGTGTTTCAGCTTTTACTAACCCTAAAGAACAAAGCTTACCTCAATTTTATCAATTATCTTCTTGTTTCTTTGTGGCTAAATTCCTAGGTTCCTGTGTTTCCTTTCTTAACATCATCAAAAATAGCCGACACTTGCATTTTAGGACTTTAATTCAGAAAAATTACCAGTGCAGGGTTCCTCAAGAGAGGGGCAATGGCTTAACCATTCTGTTTTAACTGGTTATCTTCCCGAAAATTACTATAAGAAATTTTTAAAAAATGGATGGGAAATTTTGTAATTGCTTTTACGTTTGTGGGAACATTGTGCAAATGAGTTTTTATCGAGTTGGCTTTTAGTAAAAGTTGTAGTGATAGCGCAATCTTACGCTGTAGCATGAACCCTGTAAAACAAAAATTGCAATTGAAATCTCCTATTAGTTGCATATGCCACTATTTTAATACCAAATACATAATTTTATGTAGAGAGAAAACATTTGATTTAATGTCTGTAGATAATTTGATTTTCCATAACTGAATTTTAATTTTTGTAGGAAAACAAATATCCTATAATGATCATTGGCTTGATACTTGTTACTGCAGCAATGCTTTTACTGGGTCCTTCTGAATTTTTGCCAATAAATGGGTAACTTTTGGATTTCTTTTCAATTCAAAAGCTTAAGTTCATATTACTCTTTACTGAACATCATTATTTCTTAGACATTTGATTTAATAAAGCATTTTTAATGTTTTATTGAATGAAATTAATCAATGCTTTATTTCATATTTATTATTAAAATGTAAAATATAGCTGCATGTTATCAATATTTTGAACAATCTTGAAATATCTTTCACCCCCCCCCCACCAAAAAAAAAACTTGAACCATTTTTTTTCTTTCTTTTTTTTTTCTAGGAGCTTATGGCTTAGTGTGGTTGCTCTTACCTTCATGGGCTTTTCTTTTGCAGCTGCTTATGTTCCAACATTTGAAAGCATGTTCATTGCAGCAATGTAAGTTTAGTCCATCGCTTAATTTGTGTAATTTGTAATTATGTGAAATATGATTTTTAAGTGCTGTTTGACATGCTTAATCCTATTGCAATTTTCATTATTCCAGTTTTAGAAGGATAAAATTGTTTAACTGTTGCGCTTCACGGTTTTATATTATTCAAAATTTTAGTTATGTGTACCCCGAATTTAGTACCAAATTGCAGAATTGCAATCTTAGCCGAATTTAGAAGCTCCATGCCACCCTGAGGTTACTTTGAAATCTGTTGTCCCATTCTACTTGAAAAAAATAAAAAAGAACCAAACTTACCATGACTTTGAAAATACAACTAAAGCCACTTGCCCCCTTCACACCACTCCTTTTGAGATGCCTCTTCAACTTATTTTTTACAATTAATGCTCAGAAAACTTTCCATTTTCATGAGATTGATTATATTGGATATTACATGGATATTTTTTTGCAACAAGTAATTCACTGTACAAAGCACCTTGTTTTAATGTTTTCCCTTTTTCCCAGAAATCACTTTCTTTTAACAATCTTGCAATAATACTGATTATCTTGCTCACTCATTTTATAATTTTAGTACTCTTTGTATGCATGCTTTAATGTTATTTTTGAACTTAAAGCAAACCCTTTAGTTTCTCATTCGTAAGATGTATTTAACATTAACAGTTGCAATGCTCCCCTCATAGAATACACTGAAGCTAATTAAATTTCATATACTTGAATATTGAATTTACTTGCAGCTGCAGAAATGTGACTTATAGGATTATTGAGAAATGTATTATAGGCATGTAGTTAATCAAGGATGTGGACCAAGTTATCCCAACATGTATATTCATGTTGTTGAAGTTGAATCATATTTGAATTGTACAATTCTGAATCCGCACTTGCCACCTTTAGTATTGCTGTTGAATTTTATTTGGTCAATCCGATTTTGAGTAAAATTTTGCTTAACAATAAAAATAGTTCTCCCCAAAAATTAATATGATTTTTTTTTGCACAAATCTTGTTTTAAGTGGTATTTCATGAATTAAAAAAAAAAAGAAATAAGTGGGGGGGGGGGGGGAGACCAACTTTGGAAATTTTACTTGAATTTTCTAACACATTCAATGGCACACTGGTCATTTAGGAGATTTCCATTCAGGCTTTGCTGGTCTGTGGCATAAAACTTCTTTTGCAATTGCAGTTGAATAAGTTATGACTTGTCCTCAATTTTACAATTGAGTTTTAGTGAAAAAAAAACTGCTAACAATTAGAGGAATTTTGGTAATACTTATACATTAAGAAAATTGTTAAAACTATTGTACTTTAAATTTACTGCTTCTTGGTTAAAATAGAAAGGTTTTGTAGAAAATAACTGGAAAGAAAGATGAATTGAGTTTTCAGTCTTAATGTCCAAATTATTTTTCAGATCAGAAAGTTTATTAATCACATTTTGTTGTGAATAATGAACATCTTGCTTGCACTTTTTAAATGGATTTTTTTTCAGGACGTAAGGACGTAAAGATTTAAATTCCCCCCCCCCCCTCTCAAATTTGTTATGAAAAGGTTCAACTGTACTTTCTGAAATAATGTTTGAAAGTAAAATTTATGTATATATATATATAAGTTGAAATAATAAATGATGTAACTGATAGTCCTGTGATTATCCCTGGTTTGTTTATTTTACATTTATAATACATTTTGATCGTCCTTTTTTATTATCTTCAAAAACAAACTTTATTATTTTTTTTTTTTTTTTCAGGAATGGAGGACTAGAAGATGACATTAATACCTATAGTGTTGTATCTGGTCTATGGAACTCGGTTTATTCTCTTGGGTATTTAGTTTTTTCTTTAGTTACATGCAGATTTTAACTACTGACTCTTTAAATCATTTTGAATACTGCTGCTTCTAAAATTTAAAAAAAAAAATTCTTTTTTTCTGTTCAAATAAATTAAAAATTTTCATAGCCATCAAAAATGAAAAAATAAGGTGTTCAAAATAGAAATAAAGGTGTGTTGGATGTTAGATTTGAACCCCAAACGCTTTTCCCAACCTCCCTCAGTAATATGTTTGAATTTTTTCAAACTCAACAGAAATTCCTGGGACTTGAGAGTTCACCCTGCAAGTGTTTCATTTATTGGTTTTATATTTTTAACTAGCTGACCCATTGGCAAAAGGAATCAAAAAATTCTTTTTTTTTTTAAAGTAATGTTTTGACTAATAGCAAAAATTTAAATTGTTAATTTATTTTTTACAGATAGCAGTGAAAAATATTTAAAATGATACCTTACTTATGAAGTTTGATGAAGTATTAAAGGACTTTTGAAACATAATATATATATGATACTGTGATTTACCATGTTAAAATAAGCATTCCTCTTTCTGATTTTAATTCAACAACACAGCTGTGGTTTAGAATGCTGCTCTCAGTGAGTTAAGATTATACAGGGTGTTCAGTTTTAATCTGCAAGACCTTTATTTTCACAACTGTTAGTCCTAGATGTATACTTCGAATTGCAAAAATGTTCAAAATCTGATGCAGAGTTAAGATATTGAAAGTTTGAAGTAAAAATAAAAAAGTCAAAAAATTTAAGAAATTTAATTTTTAATACGGGCTCCAGGTCCCCCCTAACTTATATTTAGGGAAGTAATCTCCATTGAAAAATAATTCCTACACAAAAAGTTTGAAATTAGTTCGACCAATATTCAGAGAGATATGAGATGCTACGTGACTTACACCACTTTACTCTCACTGCCAATAACACTTTTTGGGGGAAAATATAGCGGTAGACAAGTGTTCAAAATTATATGTGTGCATAGAGTCGCTTTTCAAATTGTTCAAGGTTTTGTGGTGTGTTTTTGCGTATCACGGCATAACATATGCATTTATTTTTTAATAGCAATGAAAAATATAAATACCTTGTTTTTCTTACTTTGAGACTTTACCTGACTTTCTTCTGAAAGGGCGATAAGTTCCAATCTCGTCTTCTGTAGGGTGCCTTAAAACTTTGAACTGGAATATCTCCTTGTGTTTTGGTCACACAAATGTCAAGTTTTTGTGTCAGTAATAGTTTTCAATGGAGATTATTTCTCTAAATATTAGTTAGGGGACCTAGGGCCCATAGAAAAAGTTAAATTTTGTATTTTTTGCCTCATTTTTATTTTTGCTTCAAACTTTCAATATCTTAACTCTGCATCTGATTTTGAACATTTTTGCAATTGGAAGTATACATCTAGGACTAATGGTTGCGAAAATAAAGGTCTTGCAGGTTAAAACGGAATTGTATGTAATACATGAAAATATGGATCAGATTTAGCTATTTAAAGTTAGCCATTCTAAAACTATACTTTCTGACCTGAGGGCCTCCATCTCTGGTTGCTATTGGCCCGTGATGTTGATCCATGTAACCCGCTGATATATTCAAAGTTACAAATCAAAAAATATGTTTTGGAGGCCAAAACAACCAATATTCTTCTTTGAGTATTACAAATGGTGGTTATAAATTTGGCCTCAAATAGTCAGAAGTTCGTTTCTAAAAAAAGGGGCTGGATTTAAGTCTAAGCTGAAGAAACTGTAGCTTAGGGTCCCTGCTTTGCTAGGGGCCCCTAACTCCCGAAAAATTGTGTGATTCGTTCCTAAAAAATGAAAATACTTGAAAAAATCAATTTCATTTTCAAGTGCTTGAAAATTTGGAATAGCGTGGCTACAAACCTTGAATTTTAAAATTTCTAACAAATAGGAGAAAATATGTTAAATTCAGTGTCTGCATCAATGTGTGTTCATCAAAGTGTACTTCAATTTTATTTCTTATTAAAGCATATAAATTATGAATTGTTCAAATGGGCAGTATGTTACTCTCTTGTTACCTATTTTTAAATCTATACACCATTTCTTTTAAAGCACTTTTAACTGTTGATCATCTTATTTGTCGGTGGGTTGGAAGGGTGATCTAAAACTAACTGTATTCAAAGCCCATGTGAGCAAGTAACAATGCATTATCCAATCTCCTCCTTCGCTCTATCCCTCTGTCGACTGCTTCATTGATGTGTCAACCCCAAAAAAATTTCTACTGTGTATTATCAATTTGCAAAACAGTACATGACTTAAAAAAATGTTTTGTTTCCCTATTTTTTCTGGATATTTTTGATTCTAATCCAATCCTCCTTTGCAAGGCTTCAAAATGTTGAATTTTATATTTATTTTTCAAAATTTCCACCGGGGGAGCAACCCCTCAACGCCCTAAAATTGGGGAGCAGGCCTGCCTCACTCTCTTGATAGTATTCCCCTCTTAAAGGCAATCCAAAAAGAACAATAGGCAAACACATTAAAAAAGCGCGAACAATAAAAAGAGAGCATTGTTTTATGTATCGCAGGGGAAAAGACAAGCATAGTGGGACACAAAAAAAACAAAATAATAATAAAAACACTCTCTTTCGCCACCGACAGAAAATTTGCCAGATTACAAAAAAAGCCCCAGACCAGAAATTGCTTAGAGCCCCTCGAAGCAATTTTTCAAAAATTCAATTTTGTTCTTTTTCTATTTCAATTTTAAGAACATTTTCCGGAGCAAAATTATCATAAGAGGGACAAGTAAATTACGAAATTAACATGATGTGGAATGTGAGAGCGAATGAACATAGCCAATTGGCGAGAAATTCGTCAGCCATTATTTGTAAATATACAGGCGAGCCGAATGACCTTTTAATTTTCAACTACGGGCAAAGCCGTGCAGGTACCACTAGTGAGTAATAAAACAACAAAATAAATTTTAATTCATTGCCCCTATTTTTTTTAAATATTTTTTTAAAGTTATACTGCAATTTACTATGTTATAACTAATGTCTTGTTTCTTGATTTTAACAACAACAGAACTGTAACTTAAAATCCTGCTATGAATTTAGATTATACAATGAAACCTGTGCATAACGATACTGTCTGTAACAATAAACCTGTCTATAACAGTATTACCCTTGGTCCCAGTAAAATTTCAGTATCAATAATCAAACTGTGTATAACGATAACCTATCTATAACAATATTTTTTTAGGTCCCAACAGTATCGTTGCAGACAGGTTTTACTGTATATTCATAGAAATTCAGAACAAATTCTGCTGAAGAAAAGAAGTCATTGAAACAACATTTTTCAGCCCATGAGGATTCAAACTCACAACCTTCACATTATAGATTTCTGCACTTATGTGTGGAAAACAAATTTTGATGTATTGGGAGTCGGATTCAATTATTTTTGAATGGAATTTTGGTTTTTATTCTTTGAATGTTTAACAAAAATTATTTTGCTTTGCAGAGAAGTTACTGGTCCATCTTTAGGAGGAATCTTGTCTGATTTCTTTACATTTCCTGAAGCTTCAACACTTATGGCATTCTGTACCTTTGCTGCGGTAAGGAAGGACTTTCTTGAAAAATCTTGTTTATTAAGATACATTTTTTGCTATAATATCTGTTATTTATGTTTCCTTTTTTTTCCTTGGGAGAAATTTGTACTTTAAAATGATATAATACGAGGTCTGTTTAAAAAGTATCGGACCATCTGTCCTCCCGCATAAACGATTGAAGCACTGGTGGCTAAGCTTAGTGGGGATGTAGAGGGAACTGTCATGTGCGCTCATGCACTATTTCGTGTCATGACAAAACTTCAGTCACTGGCAGTCAGCTTAGTAGTGTAAACCTCTCTGTTGTGTTCGTCAGTTTTTATCAAGTTATACAGAAAATAACAGAAAATTTTGAGTAGCGCTACTGCATTAAATTTTGCCAAAAGCTTGAGTGGAAACAATTTGCAAGATTCAATTTGGGGAGTCTGCCGACAATGTACTTGCCCACTCTGCACATCTGACTCAGACTTTTCTTGCTAAACACAACACTCCTCTGGTTCACCATGCTCCGTACTCCCCCGACTTGGCTCCCTGCAACTTCTGGCCATTTCTTAAGCTGAAAATGCCCCTGAAAGGAACTCGATTTCAAAAAAGAGTAGACATTAAACAGAATATGATGACCAAGCTTAACAGCATTCCAAAAGATGCCTTCCAGAAATGTTTTGAACAGAGACAGAAGCGCTGGGAGAAGTGTGTACATCACTAAGGGGACTACTTTGTAGGTGATTAAAGACTTGTAGCTCTAGTTCAAAATATGCACTTTTAATTAACAAAAGTCTGATACTTTTTGAGCAGCCCTCGTATATGGATATCTTTTAAAATTACATTAAAGTTATTGAATTATGACTCTTTATTTCCTTAGTTTTTAGTTGCATTAGTTGCATGGTGCAATCCTTGCATGTGCTTTGGACCTTATAGTCTGATTGAAGATGCAGAAGAAAAACTGGCCTCTAATCATAGTTCTCAAGAAATCATTCGCGTCCCTTCTCGCGAACAAACTCCTCTCCAAGACGGGAATGTTCACACTTACGGCAGCTTGTGGGAGGACAAGAAGAACCCTGTTGTGTAAAGTAAGAGAGAATAGAAACTTCTAACCATGTTTGATTGTTGAATGTCATTTGATTGTATATGTTTTATTTAGGTTATTAATTGTTAATATTTAAACTTTACTTTTAGGAGCGGTTCATATAAATAACTAGCAGTACCCGCACAGCGATGTCTGTGCTAAAAATTTAAAGAAAATCCGTTGAATTAAATAAATACAAATTACATCAAAATTACATTTGCAGTAGCTTTCAAGTGTAAAAAAACTCCATAATTCATCGCCAAATTTGCCAAGCGACTTTCTAATTAAAAAGAAAATCAGTTAGCATATGCACAATGAATTTAAAATAAAGTAATAAGAGAAATATACATAAGCAACAAAGGCAACTTCCTCCAAAATGTTTAAAAGGAAAGTAATTGAAAAAATGTCTGGAAAATGGACCTAGTGTTGTAGTTGAAAATTGTCTGGAAAGTGGACCTAGTGCTATAGCAATTTCTCGAAAGAGGAAGCCTTGAAAATTGACTCAATTAGAATCGATTATATCTCCTGTTCTAATTAATTGAGAAAAATGGAACAAACATCATCTTGTTTGGGAAGGAAAACTCTTTCCAACGATATATAATGTTAAGGGGTGGGGGGATTTTTTACCCCCTAATTAGCCAAAATTTAGCTAGTTAATTGGAAAAAAACTAATTCGAAATTTAGAATTCGGGCTTTGAGGTGCACAGGCCCGGGGTACGTTCGAATTTTTGTGCAAAGTTTCAGGGCTGTAAGTGCTATGGGGTCTTCTGACCATCGGGTACAAAGAAACACCGTCACCTTTATATATACAGATGTCACACTTTTTTCAATGTTCTTGATCCCCCCTCACTTTGTCACAAAAACACTCTTCACCATACCCCCAAACTAGGTTTTTTGTGTAATGATGTCACACTTTTTGTTACCTTCCTCTCTCCCCCTTGTTACAAACTCATGATTTCATGACCCCCCTCCCTTCTGCACCAAAGTGTGACATCATTTATGGAAAGTGCCTTAAGGGCTGTCCATATATGATGTTACTTTTTTTTTCAGCTTTTTTGACCCCCCCCCCCCCCTCTTCCGACTTTGTCACATCTTGCACTACTTTCCATAAATATATTCTTATCAAAAAATGCATGATGTCAGACATTTTGTTACCCTCTCTCTCCCCCCTGTTACAAACTGTCACAATTTCATGAACCCACATTGGCTTCAAAGCGAGACATCATTTATGGACTGCTCATAAGATTTTTTATTAAAATTCAATGCTTCTAAGTTTAATTGAGGCAATGAGAAGCAAAGGGATGCAAGTGGACAAATTAAAAATTTGGAGATAACCAGTACAAATGGTAGGTGAACCTCTCCTCTGTCTTGGGGCAAGAGATTGTACTAGTAGCCCTGGTAATGGCTGCTATACAGCATGATTTTAAAAAAAAATTTCAATGAAAGCCTACCTAGGATCTGATCTTTAAACGCATTTTACTCAAAACTTGAAAATATCCGCTTACGTTCCTTTGCTTCTCACTGCCTCATTTGTAATTATATTACTGTAAACTGTACTTGTGAACTAACAAATGTTAGTCTTATATTAAATCGAAATTCAAAGTAATTTACTGCACTGTTGGCAAAGCTTTCTCAGATTAATATGGCATTAAATCCTCCTCTTTAATATTTTTACATTACCATGGATATGATTTATTGCTGCTAAATTTACTTGCAATTTTTTTGTAATACTCCTATACATTCTACAAATGTTACATAGTGTGAATGTTTTTTTATGAACTGTTCTAGGCTAGAACTACATACTCGTATTTCTGCACATTTATAGTTTCTAATCTTTATAAGTTTCAAAATTATTTATTTACAAAAAGTGTTTTTCTGACTACTATTATTAATTCTTTTTCATCAAGTAAAAATAAATATGCTAGTGTTATTTGAATGTGCTTTTGTTGCTTCTAGAACATTTAAAAAACAAAACAAAGGTAATGTATTCTTAAAAATACTGGTTCGTAAATCTTAAGTCGTTCATGTGTGTGTGTCAGAAAAATTCATTTTTAATTATTGTTTTTTATTGCTATTATTTTATTTCTTTATTTATTTAGTACCTTAATTTAATACAGAGTCAAATCTACTTTCTTCATATCTACCTGTCTTGAACAAACGCCTATGTTTTCCATTTTCCTGCATTTGAAGCATAACTTTCACATTTTTCTACATTTATCTAGATCGTATTTTCCACAAAACCTCTATATCTTGAACACAGACTACACTGTGTTCAAGCTGACACGTACAGGCTTTTCATATTATTGGTTGTCTTGTAAAAATCTTAACATTTTTGAATGACAGTCATTTAAAGGCAACTTTTTCCTTAAAGGTGTGTATAAATTTATGACACAAATCGTTACTAAAATTAAGTAGCACATGTAATTGCATTAAATTGTACAACAATAATAATGCTGAGGAGTTTTAGTCTTAAAATATAAAAACTTTTATTCTGTTCCCATTATACATTTTAACTTTTTCAAAACCCCTGTACTTCCAAGCATCCATATCTCGATTTTTTTCCCTCCCAGTGAAATTGGAGATAGTTAAGTTTGACTGTAAGTAATTTATTGTATTATGCTCATAGCGCTTCCTTGTAACAAGTAATTGATCTGTTATTTGCAAATGAATGCATGCATATAAATAATGCATGTGCAAATTAATTTTATGCACATTTTTAACACAATTTTTTAAATTTAAGCTTATATTTTAAAGAAAATTTTCCCACAGAGTAAAACTACCTCAAATATTATCAAAAGAAATTGATTCATAAACATATTTAAAGGGCACTGCAATCCTCAGTGATGTTAACGTTCTTTAACGTAAAAGTTTCATTTGCTTCCTTAAAAGCAGTGTAATGACATTTGTAAGCAACTGTTTCACACACATAAATGAGATGAATGTTCTTTTATGTGCATTTTATTATTGGGTATAGTTACCTATTTTATGATAAGCAATATTTGCTCTATGTTAACCACAGAAAATATTTTCATGCCCATACTATTTATAAAAACTCTTTATAAATCATTTATTTTGAACATTTATTATGCCCTGCTTCCATAAACTTTTTAAAGAAAGATAACAGTAAAATAAAGGCAACAGTAACTGCTTTATTGCACCAAGAAGAAGTGAGAAGTCATTTGCAAAGTAAAAGAGATACCATGTCTTGTTTTCAAATGAAGTGTTTTGAAACCTATCTAACCTATGGGGGGAAAAAAACATCTTCCTTTCAAAAACGTTTTTTTGTGTTCCTTCTGAAGTTTCCAGTGGTTTCTGATTGTGATTGAAGGTTAGCATCTTAATAGCTTTTCATTATTTAAACAAATAATTAAAATTTAAAATCAAAGAAAGTTGTTATGACATGAGAAAGATAAACATTTTTTTTAATGAAGTTTGCTTGTTGATTCAAGGTGTTTTAGTTTATTTTGCCCTGGAAAAAAAATATTTTTCAAATAAATTTCTATTATTTAATTATTTATTTTATATATATTTTTTTTCTTTCCAGGAATCAGAAAGCTGTTGGTGTCTTTATTTCTGTACAAACTTTTATGAAAAATTCTTTTTATAACTTAATTTTATTATTTGTAAATATCATGTTGATATAACATATTTTTAATAATGCTCAAAGTATTTTTCTTCTTTCTTTTTCATTTTATGAAATCAGCTATTAAAATCAGAAGAGTATAATTATTTTTATCAACTAAAAGTGATCTGTATATGTGCATAAGCTAAGTATCATTATTTTCTGAAACTAGGATTTACTTAAATGTTTTTAACTTATTTGATAATTTTTGCTTTTATAATTGAATCTAACTACTTCTTTTTTTAATTATTTTTTATTTTCTTTGATTTAACCAATTTGGTATTAACATTTTTTGTGTGATGAATATAATCTTCATTAATTCTCATTTAATCCTCATTTCATTGGAAAAATTTGAAAACTTTTGAATTTCTGAGGTTAAATCATTATGTAATGCTTTGATATTTCAGAAAGTTTATCTGTTTTTCTTTCTTTAATAAACTCATTTATAATACTTCTGATATGTGCATTGATATTTTTGTTACTGAAAAAATATTATTCATAGTTTAAAAAACCTAGTTTCAAAAATTGTTAGGTTTCCAACTAAATTTGACAGTTTGAGTTTGGTGATACAATATGAGTTTTTATTTAACTTTTTTAGTTTTAAATACACAATTTTTAATATTTATTGAACATTTATTTTTGTGTTTTGTTATATCTTACATTTCTCTCATGTTTTGTATATTAACATTGTAAATTATGATGCAATGAATGATTTCAACTGCCGTAATTGTTAACACTTTAGATATGTATGTCTTATTTAAATGGTGATTTTTGAGTGATTTGGAAGACCTTCATATCATTTTTTTTTTTATGTGTGACTGCTTTTAGAACTTGTCTGATATTAGATTATTGCTGTAAATGCTACTTCTTTTATTTGACATTTTTTCATGTTACCAATGATGAGTCCTCATGAACATGTTTAAAATATTTTTTAAAGTTTTGATGTAAAATTAATTTTGCATGATAGTTACATGTATTATTAGAGTCAGAATTTGAACTGAAGTATCAATGAAATCAACCTTCTAGAATTTTTCATCTTCAAATGCCATTTGTATGTACAAATTATCTCTCTGCTAACTTTCATAGCAATAAATATTATGTAGCTAAAAGCTATATTATAATTTTAACAATAGTTTGGTATTTTTATAGTTGCATGTATAAAAGGTTTCTCTTTCAAAAGTGAACTGTTTTCCATTTGTGTTCAAAAATTCCTTCCTGTAAAATGTATTGAATTTTCACTCAAGAAAAGTTAGAACTACAGACATATTTTGACACTTTAAGTTTATCCTCAATTTTAAATGTGCATGCTTAGATTTTTGAAGTTAGATTGTTTCAAGTAACATTCTTCCTCAGCATACTTGCCAAACTGATGTATTTATCCTTTAAATTTTCAATGTGAAAGCAATTATTTGTGCACTATTATATCACATATTGAATTTAAACTGTAGCGGCTTTTTTATGAAAAGGTAAGCGCTTGTTTCAACAGAAAAATAATTTCAAACAATTAGAATTGTTGCTCTCTAAAAAGAAAGTAACAATAATTGTTAAGCAGATAATCAAGAAAGATTGTAATATTATAATGCACCGTTCTATTCCAAAAGAATTTGTAGCTTTGAGTACCGGTTCAGCCATGTATATTCAATATAAATGTTTGATGCTTTTAACTTTTGTGAATATGATGCTTATAATTTAGTGGATTTAATTTTTATTAACTTAAATGCACATTTTTTTTCCTTTATTCTTGTAATGAAATTATATATATATATATATATATATATATATATATATATATATATATATATATATATATATATGTATACAGTAAAATCCCATTTTTGCAAAGTCGGTTGCAGCAAAAATTTCCTTTTAGCGAAGATTTGGTAATTCCCAACTCAAACTATATAGGAGCAATGTCAACATTCTTAATTCTTAACATTGATACTACAAAATTTTGTTTCTTGGGAAATCAAAGGACCAGCGAAATTATTTTGCTGGTCCCTTAAACTTTGATAAAATGAGATTTGACTATATACGTATATCAAAAAATATATGGGATTTATAACAAGAACAATACAAATGTGTTATTTAAGGCAATACAAAATGATAGTAATCACATTAAAATAAATATGGAAACTTATAGCAATTTCACACTCAAAAAAAAAAAAAAATAACTACTGAGAAAAAAAGGTTTTTTTTTTTTTTTAATGATATAAGTTGGTTTCACGTATTTTTCTGAGACTTAAAATTTTATGAGTTTTGGCAAGTATGCTTCTACAAAGTTGTAATTTGATATTAAATTGTTTTTTTTTGTAAATGTTAGTTGCATCTTTTACTGTCTGAAAAAAAAGATGGGTCATTGCATCAGTGAAGAAGTTTTTCAGTGCAACCGATTTTTTTATTTATTTTTTAACTTATTTAAACTTTGTCAGAATTGCTGTCAATATTATTCAAAAGTGTTAATAGTAACATACTCGTTCCCTTAATAAATCACATACGTTTAAAGTGATCATACGTTTAGCTTCTGTTAGTCAAATGTTTTACCAATGTATAACTTTTACTTTACAACATTTCTGTTTGTATGCTTTAAACTTTTATAAATCTTCTTTTTTTCTAAGTCAGCGGAATTTTCGCATGTTAATACTTTTGCTTGAAATATCTTTCTTTTGTAATCAGGATTGTTTCTTCTCCAAAACACATTTAGGGAAAACATTCCTTTTATGTGTTTTGGAGATACTAATCAGCATCAAGTGAATGGGCTGCTTGCAATGCTAAAACACTTGTGTGCTATATTGAGGTTGGTTTACTTTAAAATAAAAAAAGTATCCTATGGAATTTTGTAAAAGAAACATAGGAGAATTAATTTAAAATTAGAATTCTCTAATTTCAGTTATTTGTGTTCGTTTATATGTAAATCATTTTAAAATGAAGATACTTTGTAGTGGTGCTGCTTTTTTCTTTTTTTTTACATTAAACAAAATTTATTCCAGCAATTGCTCTATTTTAATCCATACCGTATTGGTGTGAAAAATCCTTCATGAGAATGGATTGGGATTTCTATTTAACTATTTAATTCTCAGTTTAATGTTTTTCCAATTTAAATGTTTTAAAGTTTCATGAAACATAGAAGCTTTTTATATTAAGATTTACATAAGTATAATATACCATGGTTCATATATTTTAATGCATTTGTCTTCCTGCTGAGTAAGAAATATTTTTACCCAGATAATTTTAGTTTATACTGTAGTTCTAATAGCTTATATAAAACTTTCATTTTTTGAAATTACCAATTACTGAATTTCTCAAACTAGATGCTTTTTATGCAATGGCCCATCTTTTAAATTAAATTTGGTGTTAAATGTTTTCCATTCATTCTAAATTTTACGTCCAAACTTCCATTGCCATTTTCCTGATATACCATATTTCCACTTTTGATACCTCTAATTTATACTTGTTCTACCTTTTTAAAGTGTAAGTGGTTGTGTGTTATTCTTTTTGTAAACCTTTTTCCATTTTTAATAATTTTACACTTTTACGAAAATTACACTTGTTTGACAGTTTTTGAGATTAATATCCTGTAAGAATTTTTTTTTAATATCTTAAATCTAATGTAGATTTACTGCTAAAAAAATATTTTCTCTTTGTAAAAGGTTATTTTTATAGCTGTTATAAATTTAAGAAAATATTATACAGGGTTTGCATGAAAGAAATCTTGGTTTTAAAAAGTTATATTTATGAACTATTACACTTAGCACTATAAATGATTCATAAAAATGAAGATAAACTGCCCAAGTTTCTTTTCACTCACAAATGTTCGATGTGTGCGCCTTTCGTAAAGGGGCACACATCTAATATACATTTTGGGTGTTTCAATTTCAATTTTTTGTTATACATATGCAATCTTTCATATCTTGCAATGTTACGGCAATGGTGGAGTATAAACACTGTTTTTGACAAAACTCTATAAAAATATCACATGGGGTTAGGTTTAGGGATCTGGCTGGCCAATGCGTAAAATATAAATCATCATCACCTGCACAGCGAATTCACCGTTGCAGAATGTCAGTGGCGCAGCAAAGTGGAAGTGTTTGGGGGTAACCCCCCCCCCCCCCAGAGATCTTGGTTTTAACATTGTTGCCAATCCTAAAACGGTAGTCAATACACAAATACGGACTGTTGTGACCAAGAAACCCCTTCCAGAAGAAATTTCTAGCTGCACTAGTGCAGAACGTGCTTGTTAAAGCAGTTACGTACATTCAAAAACACTTGGACAGTTTATCTTTATTTCCATGTATCATTTATAGTGGTAAGTGTAATAGTTTATGAAATATAAATTTTTAAAACCAGGATCTTCTTTTATACTAACCCTGTATATTTATGATACAATTTGGGATGGAAGAAGTGATAAATACCTTTCCACTTTCCTGAGAACCATTTCTTCATTGGATAAAAATAATGTTTCCAAAAATTTATTTTTGCGTAGCTATTTCTGTAGATTAGAAAAAGTATTCTTTAAAGCTTACCTATTTTAAGTCATGCATGCAATTTTTAGCTTAAATGTCAAGTCCTTGATACTTATTATTTGCATGATTTCCAAAGTGCCTGTTTTCCTTCTTAGTCTTTGTATAGCATTAAACATATAGTGCTTATTAAATTTTTATGTCAAACATATGTTATTTTTATAGGTATGAATATTTCTTTGCTTAGGATATTCATGTATTTTTGTGTATGTGCATGTGTGTGAGGGTTTTTTTTTTTTTAATTTTAATATTGTTCCAGTGAAAAAGTGAGAACTTTTTTTTTGTCCCCAAAGATGAATTTAATTTTGTAAAATGGCTCATTGGACTTTTGCAAGCTGATTAGCTTGTGAGTCATAGCACAGTTTGCTAGGTATCTACCTCGTTTCCAATTTGTTTATTTTGGTTACTGACATTTATTTCACAACACTGTAGTTAATAGTAGCATGAATAATATGCATGTTAAATTATGCATGACATATGATGTAGTTTTAGCTATATCAGGAAATTTCTAATGTATTAGTCTAATTAAATTCATTGTTTTAATTGTGCACTTTAAAGATAAAAACAACTATCTAAAAGAAGGGAATGTCATTATAGTACACAGTTTTTTGTGAAAAATTGCAATATCATGAAAGAATTTTTAAAAAGTGAAATATCTTAAAGCAGGAAATGTCATTATATACTCTAATTCGTGATGAAAATTCCAGCATCATGAAAAGATTTTAAAAACTGAATTGATTTTGCGTAATGAAATTAAAGGAGAAGGAACGAGACCATGCAATAAAAAGAACTAACTAACCCTAAGTCGGCAACATGTAATTACAAATTTTTAAAGATAAAATTTAAAAAAAATCTAATTTAAATAAAAAAATCCGATTTAAATTAAAAAAATCACTTCCTATTCAAATTTCCAAAAGTCCTATTTCAAAATGTTTTTTTACTTTGATTATCGTAGAAGTTTTTCACTAGACGAATAACGTTTTATTGATGAGTGTGAAACAACAAATTGTCTAATATATTACAAAATGTTTATGTTTTTTAAAATGAAACAGAATTTTAGTTTTTCAACTCACATTGGTTTTTAGATGCCATTAAGTACTCGTTGCCCCCCCCCCCCCCCAGATTGTCCGTGATTTTTGTTATCTAAGACAATAAGACTTTGAAATCGGCGAACGTCACTGTGTTTGTTATATTTTCTGTAAGCTGATTCTTGTTTTGTGAAATTTGCCACTGTTTTACATTACTTCGTTTTTGAGCTTTCAAATGTATTATATAATGGATGTATAATTACATTTGTTTTCATTTTATTTAATGTCATCAAATGCATGCTAACTGATCCATAAAGTTGTATAGCTGTTTATTAAAATAATTTTTGTAAAATCTTTAACATTTCTACTTGGTTCAAAATTTAAAATTATCATTTCTGTTCAGTTAAAACAAATTTCAGTGCATTGTTTTATTTCTTTTTTTGTGAAGCAAGTACCTGATTATAAAAGTTTCATTTTGGTACATTAACGTGCTCTTTTAAGATTTAATTGTATTTCAGCTTGGAAATTGATAGAATAGATAGTCTTAATACACTGGAATATAGTTGGAAGATAATAATTAAAATTGAAATTCCAGTTATTATTGCCTTAATTTGTTATTTTTCAGCTTTTTATTTGTTTATAAATCATTAAATTTTTTTAATAGAATTTTTATATTTTTAATTTTTGTTTGAATATAGTAATCCCGTGTAAAAAGGCTATGTAGATAAGGAATAATTAATTATTACAACTAATAATTATTTTCACTTTAGAGGAAAATCTCAGGGAATATAAAGAATTAAGTAGGTACAATCACCTTGCTGAGTCCTCCTTCCCCCTTTTTTTCCTTCGATGATAAAAAAAAATTTTGCACATTGAATTTTATTCTTAAACTAGCCGCCTTCGGCAACCAGCTGGTCCGCCTTTTTACGCCAGGGTTGCCGCCTTCGGTGGCTGCATAGACAGTTTAGCGACGGTATTAATCAATGTTTTTTTTATATATCAATATTATCATCTGCCTTTTTACGCCAATGTTGCCGCCTTCGGCGGCTGCTTAAATAAGTTTCGTGGCGGTATCAATCGATCTATATCTATATCATTATTAATTTAAATAAAATATTTTCTAGATCTATCTCCAGTTCCGTCGTTTGGAATATTTTTAAAGGAGGGGGAGGGGAGACACAAACTGCTTGCATTTCATGCAAATTTTGTCGAAAAATAACAAAAAACACTTCCACTTTTACTTGAAAGCATTGTTTTTTCAAAGTCATGGTGTGTGTGGAGGGGGGGGGGGCATTGACACCCCGTTGAAGTTCCTTAAATAAAGGGCATGTGTCTTTCTTGCTCTCCATCTACTATATCGACCTCTGCATTCGTCTATCTATCTATCTATACGATCTATGCGTATCGATCTTCGACAGTAATTAACAATGTTTTCAAATCGCAGCGGTGCTCCCCCCCCCCCCAACCCCCGTTGTTGTTCTTTAAATAACGGGGTCTGTCTATCTCTCACAGTAAGTCGACCTGTAGATTTATCTTTCTCTAGATCCATGGAAATTTACCTCTGATAGTAATTAACAATCTTTTTTCAAAGAAAAAAAGTATTAATTCGAGAACAAAATTAGAAAAAAAAAACATTTTTTGTACACTCAATGTATATTTACCTATTCGATCCATCTCTAAATTTTCTCATCTATCGCTATTTATTTTGATCTAACCTCCAATCTTATTCCCTAACAAAAAGAAAATCATGCAAAAAAAGCGCGCTTACTTATTTATTAAAATGCACAAAAAATTGATGTCTTTGTGGTACCCGGAACTTGCCAAAGTATAAAAATCATTGTTTTTATTGAAATTCAAAAAAAAAGTGACTGGAACCAAAACGATCCGATGTGGTCCGTCTGATTAATCGAAATCCAATGTTTAGCAAAACATCCGAGGGGGGGGGGGAAGCAAATGAAATACCTGGAAAGAAAAAAAAAAAGCGAATGAATCCTTCGAAAGGAAGAAAAGAAAAAAGCAAGTTACGCACTTCAGTTAGATCACGTGGTTGCGTTACGTCATATTCGCAGCGGACAGCAGATCTTCGGTGAAGCGATAGCTCATATCTTCGTTCTGCCTTTAAAAAATTGTAAAAAATAAACTTTTGAATATTTTTGAAAACTTTTTTTTTCTGTAGAGGGCGAAATGTTCTGGCTACTACATAGTAAAATTATAGAAAAGTGGTTATTATATTTTTCACGGGATGCGTTTAGAAAAAAATTAAACCCAGAAAAAAATGCAAAATAATGGTTTTTCAAAAATTCATAAAAAATACAAAAAATGCTCTATCTTCAAAATTTTTTTGTTCATCATATTTAAAATTAAATTTCGGACACTAAAGTGCAAAAAATATTTGTCTGGCGCTATTGGTTTGGGGTCTGTGAGGTTAAAAGTACTAAAAAGTGCTAAAAATCACATAAAACATTAAATAACTTTTTTTCTAATTAAAATATCAAAAATCGAAGCCCGAGGTGCACAATTTCATCAAAAACTACACCTGTATACCAAATTTCATCTTTCTAGGCCTTACCGTTTCCCCGGGATGCGCGCCACAAACACACACACACACACACAAACATCTTATTTTATTATACTAGCCTGCGTGCCCGGCGTTGCACGGGCTACTTAAAAAATGAAAGAGCTGTTCAATTGATGTTTTTGTATTATTCTGACATCAGTTTCTAAAGCGCTAAGGAATAAATAATTACGCGTAATGCAAGGTTTGCAAAACACCAGTAGAGCATATTTTTGGCAAAAACCTCTTTAACGTTAATCATATTTATCAATAATACAAGTTATGAGTATTTTCAATTAGCACAAAAGATGAAAGTTTATGCATTCTCAACTATAATATGTGCTCACTTTAAACTGAATTAAATCTGATAGAATATATCTGAAATATTTATGTACAATTACAATCAGCTTTTTACATAAAATGACACACACTTTTTTGTTGATTACGTGAAACTAAAGCACCAAGACTTATTAAATACCAATAAGCATTAATTTAATATCAAGCCATCAGATTCCAATTAAGCTTTAGTTAAAATCCTTAAAAACAATCTTTTTTGTTCAACTCTGTTTCACTTAAAGAAATCCAAACAATCTTAATTTAACGTGTTCTTTTAACGATACAAACTGTATTGCAAAAATCGAAACAGGAAGGAAAAAGAGATTTATTACAATTCGAAAACTCACCCATGTGACGGAAAAAAGTCCAACAAAATAAACATAATTAGTCGCACATCCTAAATGTACCCAAATATGAGGCCGGTGAATGATAAACTTACACTTCAATCAATAAACATTACTAAAGAAACATTTTTCATATGCTGAAAAGAGTTAAGAACGTTGAATGTGAAAAAATAAGAAAGGACAGACGATAAATATCCGAATAGAGCAACCAATTTTAAACTAATTAAAAATGAAATTCTAGATGGAAACGTTGTTTTAAGATTTGGACAGCAGCCAAAAAAATCTCTTTTGACACAATTATTAGAATTTTATTTGCTCACCCATATGCAAAATGGCAACAGGAAAGAAATAAAAATTTCTGAATAGCGTTATGTTAATTAACGTTTTAATTAATATCTCCGCTAATTAAAGTCGTACAATTATGAGATTGGTTCTATTGTTTTCTTTGGAAAATTTCGAATTGATCGGTATCTCGTTTGACTCCCGATTCACAGTGGTTCTCGAGAAGATCGATCTTCAGACAGACAGACAGACAGACGGACGCGAACAGATTTTAATATTATAGTGGATGTATAGAAGATTCACATTTTTAAAAACTATGCTACCAATGGAAGAAGACTAAAACTTGACAGTCCTTCTACGTTTGTATAAAAGCCAAAAACTAAAAGTACTTGAACTTATAAAATGCCAACATGTAATTATGCTTTTGTAGTTGAACTTGTATGTAATGAATACACTATGCCCTGCAAAAATCTATTTACTCAAATTTTTAAATTTTAAATTGTTATTTAATACCTTAAATGATCCTTTTAAATTTTTGTGTTATGCATAATCCTAAATACTAATATTACTATAACAGATTACTTAGAAAATACTATGAATATGCAAAAACATAAATTTTTTACCAACACAAAAATTAATCCCCCATATCGCAATATTAAAAACGGGAACATATCCTTACATTACCTGCTACCTTTTGTTTAGACAAAAGATTCCATATTCGGTGCTATTTTTATTTTTCTCACCATCACCACGTATGCCATACTTCAGGTGTAACCAGTTGTTAAAGTGAATTTTCTTCGATTTATGTGTTGGGTAAAATTATTTAGAGGAAAAGGTGCAAAATATAGTTTGATGGAGGAAAGCAAAATTTCAATAAACCGCCTCACAAATCATAGAAATATTCTCTGCAACGCATAAAGTAAAATAGTATGTACTACTCATTCTATCACATCATGTCTAGATCCATATAGGTACAACAAAATATTCTTATTATTGAAAAGTCCAAAATAGTTTATACTCTTACTTATAATTTTGGACTAGGTAAAATGAAGCACAAAAATATTCACTTCATTTTTTTGCTATAATACAAGGAACTTTATTTTTAATATGGAGTATAATTTTCAACAATTTATTTAATCACTATGGAATCATTTTACAGTATGCTGATTCAACAGACAATCATCTGACACATGGTGTCAAACGGTATTCGGTGTATAACATTTAGTTATTTCCCGAAAGAAAAATATTAAAGAAATCATCTACAATGTATTACTGGAATATATTTCTTGTAATTTGATTCTCACAAAAAAAAAAAAATAAAAAAAATGAAGCTCTTCATTTAAATTTCATGTATAAAATATCCTTTTTCATAGTCAAATACTTTACTGGACATTAATAATTTATAATATTTATAAGGTCTAAAGAAAAGAAATACGTTCGTCTGATATTTTCAAATTTCTTCATAGTTTGGTAGAACAGTAATTTTTCAGTAGTTTTGAAGATAATGTTTGAACTTCTTCATTGCTAATCAAAGTCTTTTCTTACCGTTAAGGTATTTAGTAGAAGCATAGACACAAAATGTTCTTAATTGCTCAAGAATTCCGTATGTTATAAGGAAAAGAATGCAAAAAAAAAATGTTACTAAGGAAATAATCGCAGAAATTCGGAATTTTCTTGGAAGTTGGGGAAAAAATGTGTCTTAATCTAGTACCTTTCGATTAAGACTCTATTGCTCAGTTACACAGTACTGGATTTCAAAGAACGATTTATTCTGTTACATTTTTACATTTCACTCTTAGTGTTTGTTTTTGTTTAATCTTACATTACTCTAATGTTACACATTATTTTCTAAAATTTAAATGAAAGTTTAAAAATATGATTTTTATTAGCATATAAAACCAGTTACGTGATGCCTTTTTTTTTCTTCTTTTAATTATTGAATAAGTGATAAGCAGGGCCTGATTACCGCACAGGCCTACTAGGCCTGGTGCCCCCTCTTCGTAAGAGGCCCCAAATTACTTAAAGAGTTATGCATAGCATTACAACTTTACAAAAAATGCACACATTTTTTAAAATAATAGTCTTCAGGGGGCCTCCAAAATATTGTGGGCCTTGGGCCTCATTTTTAGTTAGTCAGGCCCTGGTGATAAGTATTTCAAGAAGCTGGCTAACATAATGCCACTCTTCAAGAAGGGGTCTAAAGGTATTGCTGGGAATTATAGACCTGTAAGTTTGACTTCGGTGATTTGTAAGATTTTCGAAACTTTGATCAAAATTAAGATCATGATGTTCTTAGAGACTAATAGTCTGTTGACTAGTTTGCAGTATGGTTTCAGGAAAGGTAAATCCTGTACTACTAATTTATTGCATTTCTACGACAAGGTTACCTCAGCTTTAGATAACAAAAAATGTGTGGATGTTGTTTATATTGATTTTCAAAAAGCTTTTGACAAGGTACCGCATGTTGCTCTTCTCAGCAAGTTAGCTGACATTGGAATAGGAGGAAAAACTTTACTTTGGGTTAGAAATTGGCTTACTGGTAGGAAGCAAAGAGTAGTTGTGAGAGGAAATCATTCTAATTGGAGTGATGTTTTAAGTGGGGTTCCTCAGGGATCAGTTTTAGGGCCTCTTTTGTTTATTATATTTATGAATGACATCAATGATAATATTTCTGGAAGCATGAATTGTTTTGCTGACGATGTAAAAGTTATGGGGATTGTCGAAAATGAAGAACAAGTAAAACAGCTGCAAGAGGATTTAGATCATATTACTAAGTGGGCAGATAAATGGGGTATGGCAGTTAATGTAGGGAAATGTCAAGTGCTACACTTAGGTCATGGAAATAAGCGTATGAGATATCGTTTACAGGGTTCAGTCATAAATCAGGCAGAAAATGTTATGGATCTGGGTGTCTTTATAAATCAGGACTTCAAGTTTAGTCAACAGTGCAGTATTGCTAGTAACAAAGCCAACAAAATGCTTGGGTTCATCAATAGATCTATTTCAAACAAATCTAAGAAAGTTCTTCTGCCTTTATATAGGAGTTTAGTAAGACCTCATTTGGAGTATGCTGTTCAGTTTTGGTCGCCTTATCTGAAGAAAGATATTTTTGTATTGGAAAGGGTTCAAAGAAGGGTAACTAAATTAGTAAGGGGACTCTCAGATTTAGATTATGATACCAGACTTAATAGGCTTAACATGTATAGCCTGGAGCAAAGGAGAGTCAGAGGGGACATGATTCAGTTATTTAAATTTATCAAAATGAAAGATGTAAATGGATTAAATTTTTGCGGGGAAAGCAGGACAAGGGGTCATTGTTTTAAGCTATTTAAATCTCAGGCTAACTTGGAAATCAGGAAAAACTACTACTTTAGCAGGGTCGTGGGCACTTGGAATAGCTTACAGGAAGAGGTGGTAATGAGCAAGGGAGTGGATAGCTTTAAGAGGGCCATTGATCTTCATTGGCGACTAATTAATTGACTAGGACCAGCCTAGCTGGGCCCAGTGCCTGTTGCTGGTCGTCACATTTGTATTTGTATTTGTATTTGTACTGTAATTTATTTTTTCATATATTTTGTTAAACAAACGAGTAAGCTGCTTTATGGTTTCAAAAGTTTTTTATGCGTTTTTTATTTGAAATATACATGAGTAAAATGAGCTTTGTAGTATATTTTTTTTTCTTGGATGAAACAATGAATTTCACAGCTAAAGGCGATGTTTGCTAACTTTTTTTAGGAACCTTGCTTTAACGAAGTTGAAAAATGCGCTTCAATATGTTTAAATTTTAAGAATTAAGTGCAATTTAAGTAGATGTATGGGATGCCTATGTGTGCAAGAAAGTTATAATTATATAGCAAAACTTTGCATTAGTTTACAACTCTTAAAAGTTTCTAAATGTGATTTGAAAATTTTGTTTCTTATGTTTTAAGTGATTGCCCCTATATTAATGTAAGTTTCTACCTTTAACACATTGACATTGTTTACAGAATTCATTCAAAGGAATGAATTTTAAGCAGTTATTTATAGTTGAAAATATGTTACTCTTTAAGGACACTTTTTACTTGTTTGCTCTTCCTCGGTATTTATTTTAAAAAATTGGATTAGTTCTCACTAGCTTAAACAGCATGTGTCTAGCCGCTGTAATAAAACCATAATGACCGTGACATTCATGTATATGTTTCATTAACGGTATTGAAGTCTAAATTAGTTGCCAGGGATTTCTGACTCTATGTTCACGAATCTACATTAAAAATCTCGTCTAAAGATGCAGTCAAAAAAGGTTTCTGGCCCTTTTTCCTTTTTAAAATTTTTTTGTGTATACAGAGGGGATATAAATATGTGTAAGGGGCCATTACGTAAGGATGATTTTGGCAGTTTTTTACCCCCCCCCCCTTCCCATGTAAGGGTAAATGAGATTTTTCAACCCCCCCTTCTCCCCCCCCCCCCGCCCCATCTTATATAAGATTCAAATTCGTTTTTCAAAATTATAAAGTAACAAATCTTACCTCACTGGAATCGTTATTAAATTCACTATTTTTTTTTTTTTTTTTAATGTTTTCGTGTAAAGAAATATTTACTAATAAGTTGGAATCTAGACTGAATGTTTTTTCGACAAATATTTTTTGTGTATGATGCGGTACTAATTAAAAATAAGACATTCCCTACACAGTTTGGTTCTTTTTTTTATGTTTTACACTATTCATTCTTCGAAGAACAAGTAGGAAACGACTCCTCCTGATACGTTTTTTACCTTCCAGAAGCAAATGAAATATGATTCCTGCTATGATAGATTGCGCAATTTCTAATATAAAATGTAGACTTGGAAAATATTACGTAAGAATGGGTCTGACCGCCCATCCCCCAAGTAAGGATATGTAGAGATTTTTCCAACCCCCCCTCCCCACGGGACGCACACGTAATTAATGAATGGCCCCTAAGTAGCTACCTTTTTTTTTAAATATGAGGAGAAAAAATAAATGAATAAGTAGCCGCAATCATAAAAATTAATTTTTAGCACTCTGGACAGCTTATATATTGGAGCATGGAATCAGATTAAACAAAATAAATAAGATGCTATAGGCGGCTTTTGATATTTTGAAGAACTCTTATAAATTTTAAATTCATTGCTTCTTTAAAATTAACTAATTTTTTTCTGAAATTTTTTAGATACTTACGTTTTCCAAAACTTCTTAATACAGAGCATAGTCATACTCTGAAACCTTTTTTCTTAACTTCTTAAATTTTTGTATAGTGCATTATATTTAATTTGTGAAAATTATGAAAGCGCTGTCTAACCAAGCAAAATTGTAACTAACTTTGTTCTTTATTTAAGCCAAAACTGTCATGATTTGAAATTTTAAAAGGTAATTATAAAAGATGTCCTTCTCTTGTATTTTTGAAAATGAAACATTAAAAAGTTAGATTTGTCCTTTGAAATAAGGAAAAAACTGATTAGCTGCAAATGTTATACTGGTAGTAATCTATTGATAATCTGTGAAAATAATGTTACAATTTTTGTGATGCAAAACAGAGGTAATAATTCTTCCTTAGTTGTACACTGACAGTGAATGTTCCGAATGGTTTGTTTTAGTACTTTCTTGTTTTGCCATAAAACATTTTTAATTCTAGTCATAAGGAGTTTATTTTTGTAATTGTAATTTTGAGCAAGCTGTGACTTACATTTGAGAATGAATGGTATGTGAAAGGTTGTGAAAAGAATCTATCGTTATCCTCTTAGATAACGAAATTGTATGTTATCTGAATAAAGATTTATTTAAGATCAAACTCGTTTTGTATCTATTGTTACAAATTCTGTAAATAGTAATTATTGTAGGAACGTAACCTGTAAATAGTTTCCCGTAATGAATATACAACCCCTTTTTCATTCGGCTAAAGTATACGACCCCTATTTTCTTTCTTTTCATTGATAACGGTCTACTACTTTACAGAAGCGCGTGGAATATTTGAGAAATTTCTTTTCGGTGTATTTAAGCCGTTAGCGATGGATAAACAGTGAGTTTCGATTCAGATTTCGAACTGAGTGTGTGTATTAGCTCTGTTTATAGCGAGGCATTTCGCTGTGTTGTTTTCGTATTTGGAAGTAAATACGTGTGTAAACGTTGAGTTTACGGTGTTGCGTGATAATTGCTTAATTGCTGATGAGTAATTTTGCAGTTGTTGACGATCTTTCCTGTACATAGTGTAAATAAATTTCCTGTGCTTTTATCAAGAACTGTGTCTTCATTTCAAGAATGTGGAAGTCGCACCGAATCCGTAACACTATTTTAAAGATTTCGAACTATTTATAGGTTTGCTCTCTGGTTCTAATGAATGTATTAATCTAGGGCAGGGCTTCCCAAACTTTATAGCCAAAGGTCCCTTTTCATGGACCAATGTTCAGTGCGGAGCCCTGTCATTAGAGTGTATGGATAGTTTTCGTTAGTAGATAATTGAACTTAATTAAATTAACCTTTACTAATTAGCGTCGCGGGAAATATCACTATTTAAACAAGAAGTTCCTTACAGAACTAAAAACTAAACGAACCTACTTTCCCGTATACCAATATCGACATTCTAGTATCTAATGAATATTCTCTAAATTAGTTGAGACTGCAAATTATGGCAAACATACCTTTTTAACGTTCTAAGCTGAATTCAAGAAACAAAATATGTCTTGCTCATCTGATGAAATATAGATACGTAATAAATAAATAAACGAACAAATAAAGTAGTTGCACCTTTTAAACAAATCAGTTAAATATATTTTTCTCCATTAAAAAAAGAAAAGATGGAAAATCATTAATCGCCTTTGAAAGAAAAAAAAAGCTCATTAAGATTTAAAAAAAAAAAAAAAAAAACCTTGTAGAGTTATTTCATCCATATTCAAGTGACCTGGTCGTCCTCACTCGACCATCTCCGATTTGGATGAAATTTTACAGAGGCGTAGACACATGCCTTTGAAAGTAAGAGAGTCAGAAAGTTCCTGAATTGCTACAAGTCGCGGGAATGCAGACTTCTCACTGTTGTGAAAAATATTTTTAGCTCCCAGTTTAAAGATTAACTGAGCGTATTTATAAAGTGTATCGGCTTCCGTTCGATTTCGGCTCGTCCAGACTGACAAAACGTTCAAAGGGTCGGTAATTAGTGTATGGACTGTGTAGCTGTGCTAGAATTGCAAGCTAGTAAAATTGTGTCTTAGCTTTGACCATGTTTACATTACTGCTTATGGAGTTCCCCTGGAAACTCAGGAAGGTGCCTAGCACTTATATTATACCTAACTAAGTTTGCTCCTAAGTTCCAAAGACACGACTGGCTTTAAAAGGGAAGATTTCGGAATATTTGAGGAGGCTTCCAGGATAATTTCAGGATGGTTACTGAGTTTTGGCGGAAAACGTTCCTGGTTTTTATAAGATAGATTACTGGAAGAAATTGGGCACATCAGCTGCCCATTATTTTCCAAGAACGTTTCTGAATCGTTTTTACAGTGTATGCGTTCCGGGGTACTTTTGAGTTCCACCGGCCTCGCGGACTCGTGCTTCTCCTGGGCGGCGTCCATGTCAGCCACCGAATCGACTTGGTTTATACCCGACCCTCTAGACTTTAAACAAGAACAGCATCCAGCCCCTGGTATTCGTTTGAATTTTGACGTCTTGATATTATGTTTTTCGCAATTATGATTGTGATAGGAGCCAATTGTGGAAACAAGTAACCCAACGAGTAGGACCCTTTCGCCATTTGTGATTGCAAAAAGGTAATTTGAATTCAAGTCAAAACTCAAATGAATGCCAGGGGCTAAATGCTGGATTTTTTTCCCCCCTCTCGTCTCCCAATTTACCGTTTAGCATATAATGAACGCCTGTATATCGTCGCTTCAGAGCAACAGTAAGATATCTTAGTGTTATTTCTGGGATTAGATACCTTACTGTTGCTCTGAGGCGACGATATGTTCCTTTACATATTCAAGACTTAAAGAGGCAACAAATGAATGGAACACCCTCGCAATAAATAGAACTTAAAATATAATTTTTATTTCAATTTTGAACCAAAAACTGAGAAATATTACAACATAAAAATGCATGGGGAGTTGTCTTCCCCGAAAAAAGATGGCCTTTCGTGAAGAAACAGTCTAAAAACATTTAAAATTTCCATTTCTGATTTTTGGCGTGTATTTATACTCAGATGATGAAATAACAAGTGGTGACAGAAGATTTAAGCGGCGGCTTGCTCCATCTTGATCATCTCCAGGATGCCGTCCTGCATTTCCTTGACAGCCTGGTACTCGGTAAGACCCATGCGGCGCTTGTTGGAGATGTCGTATACACCACCTTCGCTCTCGGTGTGCTCACCACGTGTGCCTGAGGAGAAGAAAGAACATGAGATTAAAATGATGCTTTGAATGAAATCTAAAAAAATAAACTATTTCTGGTTTTAGTAAAATAAGGCCACGTGTATATAGCAGTACAAATAGAAGCAATTACGAGTTGCAAGCTCAGCAAACACATGTTTCGGGGCTATTAAAACAAGCCTCTTTTCATCAGTTCATAAAAAGAAAGAAGAAACAGCTGTTTTGCTGAGTTTTTAATTTTTTTAAATTGATTCTATGTGTACTGCTTTTTAAATTGACTTATTTTACTCCTTAGTACAAAGTTTTTCGACTGATTTTTTGCATCTTCCTGTTTGTTTTGAAAAATAGAGGAAAAAAAAAAAACAAGGTTCTCCAAAATAAATTTATTTATTGATTTATTTTCAGATGTATACTGTATCCTCATATATATAATAGCGAATGATCGCGTAACGCTGACGTCATCCAACAATGAAACTAGCGCTACGACATGATAATTTGATGATATTTTCTGGTATTGCTTGACATGCTGCGAAATGCTTTATTTCGACAATGCTGAATTGAATCCGGTAACTTAACTATTTTACTGGTAAGACTGTCATTTTAGAAGAATGAAGAAACTTAAAAATAATCAACAATTAACTCTATCTACTGGAGTTTAGGGTAAATCCGCTGGAGTAAGGTTTAAAATTTCAAATACAATCAAACGATCAACAAACAAGCAATTGCTTCGTTTGAATGTAGAAGCAATTTTCACCAGTCATAACTTGACGGGCGATTTTCTAGTTAGGAAGAGTTGTGACATTTGGAGAGTATATTTTAAGGAGATGAGGAATTTTCATCCCACCATCGAGCGTGCGAACGTTTTTTGAGACTTTCGACAGTTCAATACTGTAAAAAAAAACACGTTTTTGCCATTTCTTCAAGTTGTTTACTAAGGCGACCATTTGTTTTCTTCTGAACAGAATATAACTTGTTATTAAAAAAAAAAAAAAACATTTGAAAAAGATGAACTGGTTACATCTTTTAATTCAAATTTGCTCGAGTACACTTAGTGCTGCGGTTAAGCGAATGAAACTCTTGACTGGATATTATATAATTTATTCATATTTTTTAAAATCATCACCGCTTTAAGAACTGCTGTTTGCAATCGTACTTTTTCGCTAGCCCATGCATTATTCACACTCTAAATCAGCTTAAACAATAGTTGAATGCTAATTTCCGCAATTGAAGGGCTAATAAATAATACAACCACGAATAAATGGTTCGTTTAGCTGTGAAAAACCGTTTGGTCAAACTTTGTCTCGTGCGAACTTCAGTTTTAGAAATTGAATGGGTCTCTGGAACGGATAAAGGATATACTGTCCAACCACGAATTGCATGGAATTTTCAAAAGACGAATCTATGTGAATAAGATGGAAAAGTAAAAATTTGATGCGCGTATTCCGCTCATTTGAATGAGACTCTGCGTCTGCAAAAGCTGACATCGGTAAAAAATCATAGATTCGTCCATTCCCGGCTGTAAAACGGATGTTTGTTTTTCCATACAATCCGTGGTCAGACAGTGTCACAGTGGAAGAAGGGCCATATGTTACACTTGATCTTCATTAATTTTTAGTTTTTCCTTTCCTGGCAGAAGAGCATATATATGTTACAAATTTTTAAAAAAAAATTAATTTGTGTCATATGCCCTTCTTCTAGGGACCCATTCAATTGTCAACCATAGGCGGCTAGTGCGTCAAAAATGTGGAGGTGTAAAAGCGATGCGGAGAGGGTGAGGTTGGGAGCGTTCACTCCTTCCTTCTCTAATTCGAAGTTAATTTTTATAAAATAATAACATAGTAAAACATAAAATACACATTTAATAAGTCAGCTCATTTTTCTTTAAATACGTGAATCGAACAACACTATCATTCTTTGCTTATTCGTGAATAGTAGTTGGTTAACTTAGAAAAGTGGAGGGACAAAAATCCCTTACTTTTGAAAGTGATGGGGTGGTTGACTCCTTGCCAACCCCCCCTCTTCCTCTTCCCTCCACACGAGCCTTATAGAGCAAGAACTCGAAACTGGAGGGGTAGGAAATCAAATCATTGGTCTAGGAACAGCTTAGGCAAAGATCTCAAGACACGTGATTCAACTACGACGATGGTTGACGTGTTTTGCGTGAAACTATTGAAGGAAATCTGATTTCCCCCAAAAATTTTGCTTCAAATGCTATAATGTAACTTAAGGTCTTTTGCTTCATGAATGAAAGGCTTCACTCTCTCCATCTTTTATTTCTTCTTGACTAGAAAATCGCCCATCAAGGTATAACGGGTGAAAATTACTTATCTTCTTCTACATTTCAACGAAGCAATTGCCTGTTTGGTGATATTTTGATAGTTGAAATTTTAACCCTAACTCCAGTGGATTAACCCTAAACTCCAGTAGAAAGCGTTTATAGTTGCCCGCTTTTTCGTTTCTTCATTCCCCTGAAATGACACAGTCTTACCAGTAAAACAGTTAAGTTACCGAACCCAGTTCAGCCTTGTCAAAATAAAGCATTTCTCTGAATGTTAAACATTACCAAAGCATGCTATCAAATTATCGTGCCGTTTCACGAGTTTCATTGTTGAATCACGCGGGTTACTCAATCATCGGCTTTTATTTATATAAGGATAGTAGGAGCTGCCTATGATGTCTACCACTCAACTAAAAGACGAAAAAAAGATCTTACCTCTGACTTGAAGGTTGAACTTGGCTGCGATGTCTTCTAGAACTTTCTTATCCTTGGCGAGCTTGGGGAGTGCGATATGGACTGAAGCACGAATGGTGGTTCCCAAGTTGGTGGGGCAGAAAGTCAAGTAACCGAGGCGGTCATCACGAGAGAATGGAAGCTTGGTCTCGATGATGTTGACGGCCTGGAAAGCGAACAAATCCGTCATTGTAAGATTTAATAAAACTCTGAAAGTTCTGGGAAAACAGGAAAATCTCTAATTTGTAATATATGTTTTTACAAAACATATCAACAATGCAGAACCATCACCAGGATTTTAAAAAAGAAGGAATAATATAATTTGAAAACATTTTACCCTAAATCGTTTGACCAAGTGTCTCAAATAACTGCAAAGCACTATTCAAACCAACTAAAATAATGGTTAAAAATACTACAATGACAAATTACAATACCAAATTTCATGAAGAAAGTAGGAATAAAAAGTGGATTTACACACTATTTTCAAGATTCCAGATTCTTCCTGTTTCAGTTGCAACATTTCATTTGGACACTGAACGCGACTCAACACCTGCATCGCATTGGCATTCCCAACTACACTTTATGTAATTGAAATACAGAGATGGATAAAGAATATTTGCTCAAATGCTTTTTGTTGAATGAAGTGCCAGATATTGGCATGCCAGGGTGATGATAATGCTGACAATTTAGTGAAAGATATATTTTGTAGATCGTTTGTGAACAGTTCTACTATGTCTTCCATTGAACTCCGTCTGATTTTAAACGCTGTCGTCGGTCGTTAATAAAAGCTGAACCATCAAGTACGTATAAGTTGGATTGTTTCAGATAATATTCTTGCAAGATTGGAATGAAAATCTCTATTGCAAAATGAATTAGATCAGTGATGCCCATTGCCCAACCTTTTTTTCCCGCGGCCACATCTCATACTAAGATGACTCTCGCAAGCCAGAACAAATACAAAATTTCCTACATAGGATAGGAAAACATGGGAGGGGGGGGGGATGACAATTACAAACCAAAAAATGCTGCCATCGTTACCACATGCTTATTTTAATGATGCGAACTTTGCATATGTTTTTTGAAACCAATTTATGACCACTTTACTTCAAATTTGCAATAATCATTCATTACACGGAATGGAGATGGATCAGTAGTTTTTGGAAGGTTTAAAAAAATATTTTTCTCTTCTTTACATTGAAAAAACGACGGGCCACATGGATCAGCTTTACGGAACACATACGGCCCATGGGACGTAGGTAGGGCGCCACTGAATTAATTAAATAAAAGTTTTTTCTTCTTCTTTTTAAAGTTGTCAGAATTTCATTTTCTTCAACTTTTTGCAAAGAAAACACTGGAAGTTGTTGTTCTGACCATACATTCACTTAGCTTTTAATATGCCTACTCACTGAATGAATTAACAGCTTTTTTAACGAAAAGCATGAGGCTTAATTTACTATGGGTTCCAAAATGCAAGCTCTTTTTTTGAGCAATCACGATTGCTTATTGCTTTCATTTGACTGTTTTTGGCGTGCTCTCTATCATTTTATTTTCCCACCGCCACCCTCCGCACCATCACCGTCGACCGGCTCCTTACGATGCTGCTCCTATAGCGATAGCCGTCTCCACGTTGCATCCATGTCCTACACACTCGCGCATACATACACAAACACACACACGCATGCACACATACACACACATACACCTACACACACATACACGTACACACACGCATACATCATGCAGACACCTACACATACACACACAAAAACATACACACACACATACACACAACTACCCACACATTCATGCCTGAACACAGACACAAACAGGTATGCCTACACACCATACACATACTCCCCCCCCCCACACATTCATACACACAACTACCCACACACTTATGCCAGCACACAGACACAAACACACATGACTACTCACACATACATTCTCCCTACACGCAAACACACATACCCCCACACACAAACACACATACCCCCACACACAAACACACATACCCCCCCACACAAAAACACATACCCCCACACACAAACACTCATACCCCCACACACAAACACACTCGCCTACATACACACACTCGTGATTGCGAAAAACATAATTTGAATTCAAGATGTCAAAATTCAATTTTTTTTGAGCAATCACGATTGCTTATTGCTTTTATTTGACTGTTTTGATGTGCTATCATTTTATTTTCCCGCCAGTACCTTCTGCAGCATCACCGTCGACCGGCTCCTCACGATGCTGCTCCTCTAGCGAAAACCGTCTCAAGGTTGCATCCAAATGCTACACACACACACGCGCACACACAAATACATACACCTACACATACATACACAAACACATACACACACTCAAGCACATACATACACACACACGCATACAGACAGACACCTACACATACACACACATCTACCCACACACTCATCACACTCATGCCTGCACACAGACACAAACACATATGCCTACACACACATACACATTCCCCACCACACAAACACTCATACACACAACTACCCACACACTCATACCTGCACACAGACACAAACACACATGCCTACACACATACACATACCCCCCCCCACACACACACATAAACACATGCCTACATACACACACACGTACACACTCGTGATTGCGTGTTTATGTCTAACTCTCTGCCGTCACGTGAGTAATAAGGTTCAAAGGTACATATGCGTTTGTAATAGAATGAATCAGTTGAGTTCCAGACATCATTTCATCCCACAAATTTAAAGTGTTACTAATTTCGTATGATTTTAGTGTTCAAGATGTATATTATTTATACTAGTAAGTGCTTTTTTTTCCTAATTTAATTAAACTATCTGATAGTTAAACAATGTTAAAAAATTTTTAAAAGACGAACAAAGGATTTTTTGTCCGTTTCAAAACTTTCAAGTGATGGTAATGACTTGTACCCGGGACTTGTACTTGTGACTTGTACTCGGGGTAAATTTTCTACATATAGCAGCTGCAGCTTTCCCATCTTTATCTTGATCTTTACTAATAATAAAGCTCAAAGTCTCTCTGTCTGGATGTCTGTAGGATGCCTGGATCTCTGTGACGCGCATAGCGCCTAGACCGTTCGGCCGATTTTCATGAAATTAGGCACAAAGTTAGTTTGTAGCATAGAAGTGGGCAACTCCAAGCGATTTTTCGAAAATTCGATTTTGTTCTTCTTCTATTTCACTTTTAAGAACATTTTCCGGAGCAAAATTATCATAAGATGAACGAGTAAATTACGAAATTATCATGACGTGGAATGGGCGAGCGAATGAACATAGCCAATTGGCGAGAAATTTGTCATCCATTATTTGTAAATATACAGGCGAACCGAATGACCTTTTAATTTTCAACTACGGGCAAAGCCGTGCAGCTACCACTAGTTATTAATAAGACCTGTTACAGTCAGCACAGTCGAGAACAACATATATATATATATATATTTTTTACTCAAAGATTTGGGTGCAACAATCATTCTTCAAAGAAATCCTTTCTCGAAAGAAAATACTCTAGAGAAAAAAAAATATGTTGTACTCGAGTGTGCTGACTATAATACGCCTTATTCACAATGGGAAAAGTGCAGTTATTATATACAGGAAATTTAGCCCGAGTACAAACGGGTAAAATCATTACCATCACTTGAAAGGTTTTAAGCGAGCAAAAACTCATTCTTTTATCTTATATTTTTTAAACATACTGTTTAATTATCAGACAGAGTAATAAAAATTAGGAAAAAAAGCACTTATCAGCATAAATAATATCCATCTTGAACAATTAAATCATGTGAATTCGGAAACATTTTAATTTTGTGCGATGAAATGATGAATTCTGAACTTTTGTCCAGCTAGCTTGTATTAATCGAAACACTGCAGCCGGGTATTTACTAGATACACATCCCTAATTATGAGCTTCTGTTGTTCAATAAAAGCATAGCTTCTGTTATGCAGCCCCATTACTGCCGTTTGTTTTAACAAAAAAATTACAAAATTAAAATTTCAAAATAAAGCATATCAGTGAAATATTTTTGTGCAGGTTTAAAAGTATGAGAGAAATACATAAAACAGATGGAACGCTTTTTTACGTGTTTTTTTTTTCCTGATCATTCAGGACTCACAACGTCCCATAAGAAGTATTGTTTAAAAAATCTAAAACTCAGTAGATTTTAATTTAGTAGTAGCGGTACCCGGACGGCTTTGCCCGTAGTATAGAATTAAAAGGTTCTTTGGTTCGCCTGTATATTTTTACTTTCTTCTATATCTAATATATAGAAGAAAGTATTGGATTCGTGCCAATTTTCGAATTTCGAATTTTGACGGATTCGAACGTTTTGAGGTGTGCTGAGTTCATTTCGACTATTTTTGGAAAATGTCTGTCTGTGTGTGTGTGTGTGTGTGTATATGTGTATGTGTGACCAGTTTTTTGTGGCCGCTCTACAGCAAAAACTACCGCATGAAATGGAACGAAATTTGGTATACATATGTGCCCTTATGTGAACTTGTGCCCATTGGTTTTTGGCGCGAATTCCTCCAAGGGGGGTGGAGCAATGGGACGTTTTTTGAGTTACGCGTGCTTGCTATTCTTCAGGAAGTAACTGGCGGAATCAAACAAAATTTGGTGCACATGTTGCCCCTAACAGGAGCAGGTGCTGATTCAATTTTGGTGTCAATAGCTCAAACGGGGGTTGAGTTATAGAACGTTTTTTGTCGTCAATTGTGACTGCTGTATCTCAAGAAATAACGAACGGAATCAAACAAAAATTTTTTGATAAGTAGCCCTTAGGGGGTATAAGAGCTGATTTTATTTTGGTGTCAACAGCTAGAAAGGGGGTAGCGCAATCGCCCGTTCTTTTTTTCCATTGTGAGTGCCCTATCTCAAGAAGTAATGCTACGTTCTGGTTGAAATTTGGAATATATGTGAAACCATACGTAAACAGGCTTTGGTTCAATTTTGACTCCAATCGCTCCAAGAGATGTTGATTTTTTTTTTTTTTTTTTTTTTTTTTTTTGCGAATAAAAATAGCTTTATTAATGCAACAATAAGAAAGATAAATCGTAATAGATTGTCGTCTGCGTATTTCTCGTGATTTTAATTGTATGGAAATGATCGGAAATATTATCTCAACTAGCTGCGTGCCCGGCGTTGCACGGGCTACCTAAAAAATGTAAGAGCAGTCCAGTTGATGCTTTTGTAGTACACTGACACTAGTTTCTAACGCGTTAAGGAATAAATAAATGCGCGTAAAGCAAGGTTTGCAAAACACCAGTAAAACATATTTTTGCCAAAACACCTCATCAACGTTAATAATCGTTATCAATGATACAAGTTATGAGTACATTTTCAGTCAGCACAAAAGGTTAAAATATATGCATTATCAACTATAATCCTTACTCACGTTAAACTGAATTACATCTGATAGTCTATATCGGAAATATTTATGCACAATAACAATCCGCTTTTTACATAAAATAGTCTACTACCCGGCGTTGCCCGGGTGTTTATTAATGCAACATACCACTCAGATAAATATTTGGATGGATTCTATCCACATGGTCGTACAAGAATTACATCAATCCGTTTTCCAGTTACAAACCCTCAAAGAACTCAAATAACTTGTAAATCACTCATTTACTTTACGACGTGCACGGTCCTAATCTAAAATGAAAGTTATGTCATGTGACGCGTATTTAACAATCAGGCTTAAACAAAAAAAAAAAAAAAAAAAAAAAAAAAAAAACAGCAAAATTTTGATGCAGATTACGGCAAAATAATCGAAAAGTAAACAACTTAAACACCCTGATTACAGGAAAAGCCTTAAAACAAAAGCCTAATTTTATTTCTTTATATTCGAGAAAAAGAAATGGCAACAGATCTTTCATCTCAATGATTTTCTTCACGCTGTAAATTTTAATAAAAGCGTTCATCCGGAAAGTTGAGTTGAAGCACTGAATAATAATTTGAATGGAGGAAAGCCTTCGAAAAATAGTGATTTGATTTTGAGATCTAAGAGTCATAATTAAAAGTTTTTAATTGATATCTCCGCTAATTATTATCGGAGAATTATGTTAAATAGCCAAACATGAAGACGGGAGGATTACGAATCCATCGATACCTGGTTCGATGGTCAGTTCACTGTCGTTCGGGAGAAGAAGCTTGGACATAGATAGATAGATAGATAGATAGATATTCAGATTTTATATGTATAAGACTAGCTGCGTGCCCGGCGTTGCACGGGCTACCTAAAAAATGTAAGAGCAGTCCAGTTGATGCTTTTGTAGTACACTGACACTAGTTTCTAACGCGTTAAGGAATAAATAAATGCGCGTAAAGCAAGGTTTAACTAAGGTTAGGTAACTAAAAATAAACTGCATGTAAATCACTCATTTACTTTACGACGTGCACGGTCCTCCTCGAAAATGAAAGTTATGTCATGTGACGCGTATTTAACAATCAGGCTTGAACAAAAAAAAAAAAAAAAAACAGCAAAATTTTGCTGCAGATTACGGCAAAATAATCGAAAAGTAAACAACTTAAACACCCTGATTACAGGAAAAGCCTTAAAACAAAAGCCTAATTTTATTTCTTTATATTCGAGAAAAAGAAATGGCAACAGATCTTTCATCTCAATGATTTTCTTCACGCTGTAAATTTTAATAAAAGCGTTCATCCGGGAAGTTGAGTTGAAGCACTGAATAATAATTTGAATGGAGGAAAGCCTTCGAAAAATAGTGATTTGATTTTGAAATCTAAGAGTCATAATTAAAAGTTTTTAATTGATATCTCCGCTAATTATTATCGGAGAATTATGTTAAATAGCCAAACATGAAGACGGGAGGATTACGAATCCATCGATACCTGGTTCGATGGTCAGTTCACTGTCGTTCGGGAGAAGAAGCTTGGACATAGATAGATAGATAGATACTCAGATTTTATATGTGTAAGACTAGCTGCGTGCCCGGCGTTGCACGGGCTACCTAAAAAATGTAAGAGCAGTCCAGTTGATGCTTTTGTAGTACACTGACACTAGTTTCTAACGCGTTAAGGAATAAATAAATGCGCGTAAAGCAAGGTTTGCAAAACACCTCATCAACGTTAATAATCGTTATCAATGATACATGTTATGAGTACATTTTCAGTCAGCACAAAAGGGGAAAATATATGCATTATCAACTATAATCTTTACTCACGTTAAACTGAATTACATCTGATAGACTATATCGGAAATATTTATGCACAATAACAATCCGCTTTTTACATAAAATCGTCTACTACCCGGCGTTGCCCGGGTGTTTATTAATGCAACATACCACTCAGATAAATATTTAGATGGATTCTATCCACATGGTCGTACAAGAATTACATCAATCCGTTTTCCAGGTACAAACCCTCAAAGAACTCAAATAACTTGTAAATCACTCATTTACTTTACGACGTGCACGGTCCTCCTCGAAAATGAAAGTTATGTCATGTGACGCGTATTTAACAATCAGGCTTGAACAAAGAAAAAAAAAAAAAAAAAAAAAAAACAGCAAAATTTTGCTGCAGATTACGGCAAAATAATCGAAAAGTAAACAACTTAAACACCCTGATTACAGGAAAAGCCTCAAAACAAAAACAAGAATTTTACCTGAGCATATTCGAGAAAAAAAATGGCAACAGATCTTTCATCTCAATGATTTTCTTCACGCTCACATACATTTTAATAAAAGTATTGTTGCGGAAAGTTGAGATGAAGCACTGAATAATAATTTAAATGGAGGAAAGCCTTCGAAAAATAGGGATTTGATTTTGAAATCTAAGAGTCATAATTAATAGTTTTTAATTGATATCTCCGCTAATTATTATCGGAGGATTATGTTAAATAGCCAAACATGAAGACGGGAAGATGACGAATCCATCGATACCTGGTTCGATGGTCAGTTCACTGTCGTTCGGGAGAAGAAGCTTGGACATAGATAGATAGATAGATAGATAGATACTCAGATTTTATATGTATAAGACTAGCTGCGTGCCCGGCGTTGCACGGGCTACCTAAAAAATGTAAGAGCAGTCCAGTTGATGCTTTTGTAGTACACTGACACTAGTTTCTAACGCGTTAAGGAATAAATAAATGCGCGTAAAGCAAGGTTTGCAAAACACCAGTAAAACATATTTTTGCCAAAACACCTCATCAACGTTAATAATCGTTATCAATGATACAAGTTATGAGTACATTTTCAGTCAGCACAAAAGAGGAAAATATATGCATTATCAACTATAATCTTTACTCACGTTAAACTGAATTACATCTGATAGACTATATCGGAAACATTTATGCACAATAACAATCCGCTTTTTACATAAAATAGTCTACTACCCGGCGTTGCCCGGGTGTTTATTAATGCAACATACCACTCAGATAAATATTTGGATGGATTCTATCCACATGGTCGTACAAGAATTACATCAATCCGTTTTCCAGGTACAAACTCTCAAAGAACTCAAATAACTTGTAAATCACTCATTTACTTTACGACGTGCACGGTCCTCCTCGAAAATGAAAGTTATGTCATGTGACGCGAGTTCAACACTCAGGCTTGAACCAAAAAAAAAAAAAAAAGTCAGTGAAATTTTGTGGCAGATTGCGGAAAACCCCCATAAAGTAAACATTTTAAATCCCCTGATTACAGGAAAAGCCTCAAAACAAAAACAAGACTTTTACCTGAGCATATTCGAGAAAAAAAATGGCAGCAGATCTTTCATCTCAATGATTTTCTTCACGCTCACATACATTTTAATAAAAGCATTGTTGCGGAAAGTTGAGATGAAGCACTGAATAATAATTTAAATGGAGGAAAGCCTTCGAAAAATAGGGATTTGATTTTGAAATCTAAGAGTCATAATTAATAGTTTTTAATTGATATCTCCGCTAATTATTATCGGAGGATTATGTTAAATAGCTAAACATGAAGACGGGAGGATTACGAATCCATCGATACCTGGTTCGATGGTCAGTTCACTGTCGTTCGGGAGAAGAAGCTTGGACATAGATAGATAGATAGATACTCAGATTTTATATGTATAAGATGGTTTAAAATTTTTAACTGTTGCCATCTTATGTTTGTTTATAAATAAAATATTTGTAATTAATTCAAGCAAGGCTTTTAAAATAACTTTCAATTTTCGTTCTTTGCTTTGCTTTTACAATAATTTAGACATTGGGATGGTCGTCAAGTTTTTGCATGTGTAATTTTGTTTTTGTTAGGAATATTGCTTCCTCGTCAAGCATGGGGAGGGATCAGAAAAAAGAAAAATATAGAAGAAAGTTTCGTGATGGCCACAACATACTAGTTATATAATGGATGCTGAATTTCTCCCTCATATGCTATGTTGATTTGCTAGTCCATGTTAAGATAATTTGCTCGTCCATGTTACGGTAATTTACTCTCCATATTATGGTAATTTCTCAGTGCAGAGGAATTAAATCCACCGATGGTGGTAAAAATAAAATCATAGAAAAAGAACAAAGTCGAATTTTCGAAAAATCGCTTCGATGGCTACATTCCCACGCTACAAACTAATTTTGTGCCAAATTTCATGAAAATCGGCAGAACTATCTAGGTGCTATGCTCGTCACAGAGATCCAGACAGAGACTTTCAGTTTTATTATTAGAATAACATAGTATAAAAATAAAGATAGCGTCAGTTAAAAGGGATCCTTTAACCAAGTGTCTCTCTGTATTCACAATGAAATATTCCTGAATTGCTTTCTTCTCTTCCATCTAAAGAAACCATCCTGGCACAGTTCTTTTGATACCAACTTCCTTGTCTCCCTTGTCCCCCAAGTAAAAGACAGATGACAACCACTTGTTCCTAATCCAACGATTCAAGTCCAAACTAAACTGCCAATTAAGCAAAAGACAATCAGGTCAAGAACTGTCTTCCTTGATGGAACACTCCAGATTGAAGAAGAAAGAAGTTTGAACATGGCGGCCGGCCAGATGGAACCCGAAATAGTTTTCAATGTCGGTTGAAGTACATCTCTCTTCGAAGAGATTTTTGAGTGTCATACAACATTGGTATAAGAATGAAGACTTTGCACCCGAGGCACGTTTACAATTATAGAATGAACATTTGAAATTTTTGATGGACTTTTCAGAATTTAAAGAGTAGGGCACAAGTTTCAGAAAAAGAGACGTAATTTTTTTCGCTGGGAAGATTAATTACATGTACTACTCACGTGCTTAGCATGCACTAAGATCTTTTTAGACTTTTTACATTTTAAACCTTTTTCCTTTTGTAACTGACCAAATCGCACTGAAATTGAAAAAAATTCTTTTATGTTTAAAAGGGCCCGACAAGTGACAGAAAATTTGATCAAATGAGACACGCAATCATATCAATCATTGAAACTAATAAATCCATTATTGGTATAACAATATTCTAATAATGTCACATAGAATAATTTAAGAATTTGTTGCCGTGTAGCATGTATTTTTCTTAGAAGAAATATTTTTAGTTGCAAAATGCATACATAAATGAAATAAAGCTTAGAAGTTTTTGCATTTATACAAAACTAGAATATGTAAGGTTTTGCCATTTTCGGACTTTTAAAATAAGAACAAACAAAAAGCTTTTGTCGGATGTCTTTTCATCCATAAGCTCATTTCTTTTGTATTGAAAAAGGCGTTCCTTGTAACGCCTTTACTTTAACGTAAACTAAAGTAATCTGCAATTTGTACTTTTTGACGTTGTTTGTTCTTATTTTATTTTTCATGCACAAAGGTATTCACTTAACTTATACTGCTTTCATTTCTCTTAAGTCCCAGATTAGGTGAGTATTCCACAAAACAGAAATCCGTTAAAAGTTTTTGATACCATCCTTTGATTAACAAACTTAACTTACCATTACCATGTACTAGAAACGAATTGAAAACATCGCGAAACATCAGCTCAGTGTAGGGCCGTTCCATGTGACGGAACGGGACATTTTGAGTAGTTTTGTTACAAGATTTTGCTTTATGCATACAACTAATACAAGCTAGAAATTTTATTTTTGATAGTAACAGTAAAGATTTGTCATAAGAACTGTGTAGAACATCAAAGTTAGTCCGTTTGAAAAAAATAATTGAACGACATGCAATTAAAAAATGCCCGTGACGGAACGGGAACGATTCGAGTTCCGTAAGTCACGGACATTTTATCGCGTATTCATCAATTATTTTATTTAAAAACGATAAGCTTAATAGTCTACGGAATTCTTATGAAAAATCCTTACTGTTGCCACCAAAAATAAAATTTCTAGCTTGTTTTATTTGTATTCATAAAACAAAACATACTGAAAAATGTCCCGTTCCACCTAATGGAATCGCCCTGTACAGTACAGGGTCTGTTTAAGCAAATTAGATATTCAAAAGATGAAAAAAAAAAAAAAAATTGAATTTTGACATCTTGAATTCAAATTATGTTTTTCGCAATCACGAGTGTGTGTATGTAGGCGTGTGTGTTTGTGTGTGGGGGTATGTGTTTGTGTGTAGGGGTTATGTGTATGTGTGTAGGCATGTGTGTTTGTGTCTGTGTGTTGGCATAAGTGTGTGGGTAGTTGTGTGTGTATGAATGTGCGTGTGTGTGGGAGGGTATGTGTATGTGTGTGTAGGCATATGTGTTTGTGTCTGTGTGCAGGCATGAATGTGTGGGTAGTTGTGTGTACGTATGTGTGCATATTTTTGTGTGTGTATGTGTGGGTGTCTATGTATGCGTGTGTGTATGTGTGTGTAGGTGTATGTATGTGTGTGTGTGTGCGTGCGTGTATGTGTAGTTGTGTATGTATGCGCGTGTGTGTAGGACATGGATGCAACCTGGAGATGGCTTTCGCTATAGGAGCAGCATCGTGAGGAGCCTGTCGACGGTGATGGTGCGGAGGGCGGCGGTGGGAAAAATCAAAGGACGCCAAAAACAGTCCAGTGGGAACAATAAGCAATCGTGATTGCTCAAAAAAAAAAAAAAAAAAAAAGAAAAGAAAAGAAAAAAAAAAAAAAGAAAAAATATGAAAGTAAAAACAGAGGGCTTACGTTTACAAGTCTCTGGAAAATGGCCTTCAAGTCGCCACCCTTCTGCATGGAAATGATACGCAAGTGATCCTCTTCGTTGCACCAGACCAAGAAAGTCTTGGCGTCATTGTGGTAGATACCACGGCCGGTGGGCCAATATCGGCAAGCATTGGCAGCCTGCAAGAACCTAGAAACGAAAATGGACTTCTTATTAATCAACTTACTGTATGTTGTAATTCGTGTTCAAAATGAAGCAGTTTTTTAATTTATGTACTATATGCATGTGTACATTTTTCTGAGTAAAATTTTAATGGATACAATTTTTTTTTAGCAATCTGAGGTATATTGTTTTTACAAACTTTTGCGACAATTATACTGATTTCGATTACTTTTCCCGCCATATTTCCAGTATTATTATTATTAATTGTAGGGGAATGTGGAGCACAAAGTGAAATGGTGAATATTTTATCTCCTTTTTGCGCCACCTACCTAGTAATATTTTAACTATACAGTAACACATGTAGTCTATCCGATCAAGAAAAAATTACCTCTGAAAATCAAAGAATAGGATAATACAAACAATTTTCAAAAACTGATACTCATACTGTAATATTTCACTGTACGTCAAAAATTATTTTGGTTATTATTAAATGACGGAGTTCTTGTTAATAATATTTTAAATATTACTTGAGCTCTACTAATATTCAGTGCAGTATTTATTTATTTAATATTAAGCTTGTTTGTACTTTGAATGCTTTGTACAGTTAGTCAAGTGCATGCGGGGCAAAGTGAAATAGTTCATTTCATTTACTTCTTCAAATCCTTTATCAAATCACTTACGTATTCGTTTATTAATTGTTTCATTTACATTTCTTCATTTAATAACTTCCTTATTTGTTCATTTTCTCTCTCTCTCATTCACTTATTTTCTAACTAACTCACTATTTTATTTATTCATTTACTTTTTTTCACGTATTAACTTAGTTATTTATTCGTTTATTGTTTCGTTTCCTATTCGTTTATTCATTCATTCTTTTGTTTACTCATTTATTTGATCAAACATCAATCTTTAACAATGGAATAGAAAATATTTCATTATATTTTTTTTTCTTTCACTTTGTCCCATAAAAAAAGAAATAAAAAATTTCTACCTTTTTTTTTTGCAGGTGCAAATTAACTGCAGAAAATAAAAAATAATATTTCAATGCCAGTTTTATTATAAAATATATTCTTCCTTCTTTATGTACCGTAATTTTCAGAAAAAAATTCCCAACTTGTTCATTTTGAAAAATGTAAGTGTTCTTAACTATTTCACTTTGCCTCGCATTCCCCTACTATCAATTTATTTCTTAACTTGTATTTCTCTTTTTAAAGATTGCAGAATTTTAAAGCAAAAGGCACAATTTCTAAGTCCTTTTTTTTTGTTTTCACTTAAAATTTTTTATTCGTGTATTTCATACGAGAAAAATTGCATTAATTTATTTGATTGAAATATTAGTTGTGATGCAAAAACTGGACAACAACAGAAGCATTTCAAAAATCATGTTGCTAAATGAGATTAGATTTGTCTAACGAAAATTATACCTCCTTTTAGTGGCTACTATTTAGTTGTTACTAGGTCTTTTAAGTCTAATAGTATATACTACTACCTTTTAGTAGTTACTATACACGTCCTTTCGGTAGTTACTACTATTTATTAGTTACTATAAATTTTCTACATTTTTCAGATTTTCTGTGATTGTTAAAACCAATTTCTTAAGATAAAATAAAATAAATTTATTAATTAATCTGAAATTAAGATTAAAGGAGTAGGAAATGTTTTTTTTTTTCAAATAATTTAATGTTTGGCGAAAAAGGAAAAAATAAAAAATAAAACGTTTTAGTTAAAACATTTAGGATAAATATATATTAACATACATGCTTTTCTCTGTATCAAAATGTATTTAGTACTTAACCTGACATTTCATATGAAATTTTAAGTGTTAGATGATTCCAAGTATATAGTGATAATTCCAGTTGAAAAGAATTTTCACCACAAAATAACTCCAGATTACAGCACTAAAAAAAAAGCAAAAAAAAAAAAAAAAAAAAAAGCCTTGATCAATCAAGTTTTACCAAAATGATAACTAACATGCCTATAATAATCGAATTACACATAGTTGAATTTTACAAGGAAAAAAAAAAGTAATTTTATGCTCACATTTTGAAAAAAAAAAGGGGGAGGATGGGAGGGGGAATCTGGTGGTTGATGTAATGAAATGAATTTTATTCTATTTAAGTTTCTGAATTTAAGTGACCTTTAGAAGGTAGAAGGGATTCTTTTCGGATAGGATCTTTTTCAAATTTATGTAATTTTTCTGTGATATTTCCCGATTTCCCCCAACCTTGGAATAATTCTGGATTTATATATGTATACTTTTCGTGTGTATAGCACATCCATGTTGTATTTAAATACAAAAACCTTACTCTTATCAGTATCAAATTAACGGATCTGTTTCCGTCAACGTAGCATCCAAAAGTCACTTAATGTTGTTTTCCGTCCCGATAGTTTAACGTTGCAAAGAAAGTCGTTTGACAGTTTTCTTGTTTTTTTTTTTTTCAAGATAAGGATATTATATAGGGATAAAAAGGGAAATTCGTGCATAGAAGAGGCTGAGAAAATTACTTTTGAAAAACTCTCGACGTACCGTGTTGATTAAACAAACTTTTATGCCTAAAGTTGGACTTAATTTAAGAAAAACCGGTAGTTTTCAGTAAGAACCTGCAAACAAGTATTTATGTCATTTACTGTCTTAATAACACAGCAATAGAAAAAATTAAACATTTCATTCAAAAACACAAGTCTACCTAAATATTTAAAGCGACAAATTGAAATAATTATTTTCTAGATACAAAAGTTTTTTACCCCTCAAGCATAAAAACTACTTTAAAAAGAAAAGTTTTTTTGATGGCTAGAATTTATTTTTCCGATTAGAATTTTTCAGGGGTGATAGTGGACTTTTCTGAAGACAGTATGAAATTTTCGGAAACTATGAGGAAGCCTCCCCCGCCCCTTCCTCTTACTGTAAAAGCTCTTCAAATATTAATTACCAAAAATCATTAAAAATCACTGGAAAAAAAAACATTTTGAAAGTTTTTTTTGTTGTTGTTGTCAGTCCAAAATTTTTGGAAATTTCGGATCCCAACCCCCCCCCCCCCTGGAATTTTTAGAATTAAGCTTGAATAATTTTGCATTTTTTTTTTTTTTTTTTTGAAAATACTTAGTCTTACCTGTCACCCTCCTTGAAGAGGAAGTGGTCATCAATGAGCTGTTGCTGAGTTGCCTTGTCCATTCCAGTCAGAGGGTGATATTTGCCCTTCAACTCACCTTCGAATGAGCTGAAGATGGCGCTTACTTTTTCTTCCATTTCTTTGTAGTTCTAAAGCAGAAAGTTGCACCAAGTTAATAAAGTGGCAGTACTAATTAAAAGAATTAATTTGCAAAAATGCCCCTTTTTGTTTAAAATTTATTATTTTGGCAGATGTTTGTCAGTAATTGGCTTTTCTTTTCTGAAATTCCTCCTCACTTTATCATTAAAAATGATCTGTTTTTTTTCTAATGTTGCACCACTCAAGTTTGGTAGCAATTTTAATTAATTTCATAAAGCGTTTAATATGTATTTAACTGTCGACAAATGATATGCTATGTTTTCAATCTATATTGCTTTCGTTACTCAAAAAAATATTTAATTACACTGCGTGGCATGAAAAACTATCCTGACACTGTTAATGCTGATTCTTATGTAAAACGACCTCCCGAATCCAAATATGACCATCGTTTTGCCCCATCAAGCACTCTTTAGAGATAGCAAACGACTTTTTTTTTCTCAGTTGTCTGCAGCTTCAAAGCCCTCATTTTGATTTTAAGGGAATGGAAGCGTTATAAACCGTTAGGGCAGAAGAGAAGAAAAGCTCAAAGCCATGAACATTTGAAGCTAGGGGAGCGACTTAGGTAGAGGGTATGCCCTAAAATTTTTTTAAATCATCAAAAACGACGCATGTTAAAGAATGGCACATGACGATCATGTTATCGTCGTGCCAATGCTAGCATACGCGCTGAAGACATTCGGCGTCAAGAAAATCCATCTAATGACTTGGTCCTTGGTCTCAGAACCCGCGACCAAAGGCGTACGAGGTCAACGACTAAAAACACTACGCCACTTAACCGATGAACTAACACGAAAAGAAACATTGGAATAGTTTATTATTTAATTAAATCGTGTTACTCGAAAATATTTTAATTATTACTAGCTCGAGTCAAATATTTTGGTCAGCAATGCTGTCGAACTTCGTTAGTTCGAACACGCTAAAAGCGAATTACTACAAAGACGAACTACTTTAGTGATCCCCTTCCTATTGATAGTTGTTTATTGATTTTCGGATAAGACTAGTTGATTTTAAAGCTCCCTTTGAGCTCGTTTTAACAAGGTTAGACTGTATTAAGTTGCAGAGCTTTTCTTTTATTAATATTTTAAAATCTGTTAAACTTCTGATGGAGAATTGAAATAAAACATATTATTTAAAAGGAGTCGGTGCCCTGTTAAGCGTAATGTTAAATTTCTGAACTTTATGAAGCTTTCCCTCAAAACGTTTAATGATAGAAACTTACCAATTTCAGTCATTTCAAAAAATATCTAAGAGTCTACTAAAGTAAAATTTTAAAGCAATTCTATTCATTTCATAAATTATTAAATTTTAACCAATAGTTACTTTCTGAATGGAGGAAAAAAACACCGTTTTTGCCTATAAAAACAGCTGTTTGGAAGAAAGTGCGCCCTGAAACAAAAATTTCCCTTCAGTATACGAACAAAAAAATTAAAGCTGATTTCTAGAAAATGGAACACGAGATTTTAAAATCGACATTTTTAGACAATCGCATTGGAAAATAAAATTGTGCGTATATTTAATGCATTTCTGACCCATTAATATTTAAATTGAGTTACTTTTAATCTATGTGGAAACATGAATTTGGTGTCCCTCGAAAGTTCTTGATTTGAATATTTTAAATATATATATATATATATATATATATATATATATATATATATATATATTTCATCTAATGAAGGCAGCGATTTAGGTTATTTAGCCTTCTACAGACCTAGTGCGAACCCCCGATATGGCATGCAGTCTTTCATGTGCCACCATTAAGGCGCAGATGTCAATGGCACGGATAATTTGGACGCCCAGTTTCCAGCAGATGGAGCCGCGTGGACTCTCTTTCATGTGAAATTCGCAATATGAATTTTATTTTTTCCGAGGGAATTCTAAGCCAAACGAATACCCAAGGGATCTTTTACATGCCGCATAATCATATAATATGGATTATTTTTATAGATTTTAAATTCATAAAAACCGAAAAATTATTAATTAAAAAAATATTTATGGTACCAACTCCCCTTAAACTTTGTCTTGGTGACTTTTCCCTCTAGCCAAGAGCTTAGGTAGAACTTTTATGATATTTCATACGTTTTTCTATAACTTCCCTAAATCTTCCATTTAGTTACGAAATCACAATAAAGAGCAGATGAAATTAATGTCACAATTATTAATTAACTTGCAAAAATACCCGGCGTTGCCTGGGTCAGTAATAAATATGAGAAAAAATCGTTATTTGCTTTTGTTTTCTGTTTTAAGTGAAAGAATTTAAAACACATCTTTTTGACGTGATTAAAAATAGAGTTTCTTCCTTACCCATAAAACTAAAATAGCAATAAGTATAAAGAACAAAATAGTATTGATTTAGAAACGAAAGCACTATATTTAAACATATACAAATTTACAAAACATGAAATTAATCTTCTCATGTTTAAAAAGATTAATCTGTTGATACTTTTTTTTTAACATGGAGTCTAAAACCTTCTCTGTATTGCTATTGAAGTTGCTCGTAATCCCCTTATACTTGCTTTAGTTATTTTGGGAAATTTCAATCATTGTGGGCTCTTGGTGCGATTTTACCGAATTTGCAAGAGTCGTTTTGGAGTACCTTCGATGATGCTCCCCCCTTCTTTTTTTACTTTGTAAAACGATATGATATTAACTTTCATTACAGAGATATCGTCACCAGATGCTGAGATACTTTTGGTCACCATAAAATGGCGCTAAACAGTTTCATCCGAAATGTTTCCAAAATAAGTAGTAAAATCTGGTGATTGTTTGAAATTGTGCAAAAAGGAAAATTAATGGAAGTTTTTGTGCTGTTTATGGATTTGCCTAATTTAGTTGCTGGATTATTTAACACAGTAAAAAAAAGTCTTTTGAAAATTCTTTGCTTGGCGATATTTTGTTTACATGGTGAAAGCTGAGAAACATTATGACGTAGTCTTCGGCTTCAAAAACAGCGACGTTGAAAAAACTGCCAAATGCATCAGCTACGGAAATCTTTCTGCAAAAATTTTGGCGATCTGCTGGTTGATTGGATAATGAGTAAGTGTTCAATCAGCATAAATAATAATAAAAACCATTAATTACATTAAAGTTCCGTTTAAGTGGAAAATGATCAGCCAAATCATGTATTATTTGCCAATCTTGTGCAAAAATCTTACTTCCAGATTTGACTTGAGAAAAGCCTTGAACAGTCACGAAAAGCAAAGATAGTCAACAATACAACAATTGTCGCTATCGACAGGGAGTTGAGATGATACACTAAATACTGTATTGAGTTGAGAAAAGCCTTCGAACATGGAACTAAAAAGCTCATAACTCGTTTTTTATTCTACTTAGAAATTTCGAACAGGTGCCATCTTCAGCAGAAAAATCAGAGCTTTCGATGGACATATAATGTAAATATGTGCAAGTATATTTTCATCCCAATATTAAAGAATTTATACAAAAATTGTGTTTTATTGCCCCCCCTAAGGGGGTTTTGCCCCCCCCCCCCATAACGCGACGAAAACTACCCTATGTGTTATTCTGATGCATAAGCTATATTATTGTAAAGTTTTATCAAAATCCGTTCAGTATTTTTTGCGTGAAAGAGTAACAAACATCCATACATCCATACATCCATACAGACAAACTTTCGCATATATAATAGTAGTTAGATGTCTCAAAAGTAATTTTATGATTACTCTTTTGGGTTGTTACTAAAAATTTGAAGCTTCGTCTATATGTGCTTATTTCGGAAAAAGTTTTCAAAATTCTAGAAGTTTTATGTCCTTTTCTCTTTAAACAATTTCTCTTTTTTTGCACCTTTTTTGAATTAAACAATCGTTTGGCACAATATAGCCTACTAAAGCTCTTGTGCCAAAAAAACCCAATCTAACCAACCAAAAACAAAGATCAGGTCAGTGTCTTACTGCTTCGGTCAGGCATGGGTTGAAGGCGTATCCCTTCAGACTCCTTCCGCATCTGACGCGAGTGGACACGACAAACTGTCCGGTGGGGTCGACATTGACCAAAGTGTTGATGTCTCCAAAGTCGGTGGGGGGGATGCTTGTCAGTGGGCTTGAATCCCTCGTGGTAGTCCTCGATGATGGGGTTGAAGATGGGGGCAAAAAGGGTGTACGCCTCAGCATCGGGGGCGTAGATGCCGACGCCGCTGTCCAAGTTCTCAACTCCTAAAAGGAGACATAACAAATACATAAATACCGTATAAAGGAGTTTCCGTAAAGCAGTTAATTAGCAGTAACTAAAATTCCATAAAGCAGTTAATTAGTTAAGCAGCAGTACAGCAGTTTCCATAAACAGTCTCCTTTACAGTTTTCAAGAAGACGGTTGTATAAGTACCATTTTTTGTTCATGAACATCCTCATATAGTGTCGAAAAGTACTTGACACATTTAAAAAAATCATAGAAAAGCAATAAATTGACGTATGAATATGCAGTTTGGCCCATAATACTTTACAAGTTCAAGAGTTTTTTTTTATGACACCATAAAAAAATTGTAATAATAAAAGATCTGGTGCTATACTCTCCGGGTAAGGCAAAGAAATACGTTTCGTACTTTGTATTTTACACAAAAAAGGTTGACATTGCTGTGCAGAGTTAAGCATTCAATAATTCTGAAGTTACTGTTTGTAAGCTATTTTTGAGGTTGTTGAAAGTGCTCTTTATACATATCTATAGGGTGAGTTCGATCGAATCTGCCATACGAAAGGGGGTGATAGAAGAGCCCAAGCGGAGCATAGAACCACCCATTATCATATCCAATCCTTAACCGTAACCGAGTTTTGGTAAATTTAAGGAAAATGAGTAAAAAAACAAAATTCTGAGAAAACGACTGATTTCTGAAATTCCTGTAGGACCTACAAAGAAAATAAGTACATATTTGGAAAGAGCAGACTAAATCCTACAAAATGATACCTTTCGCATTAAGATAGTCGCATTTTACTGAGAGCTACAAGCTTTGAAACATTGGACACACTCAGAATTAAAATGGTGCCAACGTTTTTAATCGACATTTTCAAAAACAACCGTAAGAGCTACAATCGGGCAAATCTACCAAAAACTGGCCCATTTTATTGGCTTTCAGATGATACAACAACAAATCATATTGGGCTTCAAGTTCAGCTCAAAGTCAGGCTTTTGTTTGAAACAGTGTAAAAATCTGCATTCGTTAAAAAAGGAAAACCAGCAAAGAGTCGCACCTTTCTGTTTTGAATTTTCTGTTTCACGATAGCATGTTGCTTTCTTTGTTTAAGAAAATGATATTTTTATATACAAATAATAGTTTTAACATTTAATTTAGAGAAAAAACATATGAGATAACGATTCGTAGAAATAAAAGAAGCATTACTTTCCCGTGCTTTTCACAAAGGGAAAATCAATAACAAAAAATGTTACACCAACATCGATTAGTACATTTAATAAACCTGCAAAATTTACAATAGCTGCTGAAATTGGTCGCCGCCACATCTGATACACGCTCTTGCCCTTTTGCGAACGGAAACAACCGTTGCTCTTAGAGAAATTTCATTCCTTAGTTTCCCTACTGCTTCAACAAGCCGGTCGCTCAATTCTTTCAAACTTGCTACTTCTGTTTCGTAAACTTCTTGTTTTAAGAATCCCTAAACAAAGAAGTCCACTGGCGTCAGGTCTGGGGATCTAGGGGGCCAAGGGATGGGGCCCATACGACCAATCCATTGGGGATACTGTTCAGTTAGAAATTCCCGAACGGCATTTGAAGAATGTGCAGGGGCTCCATCGTGTTGGAAAATGATTTCTGCCCTCTCCTGAACAGGAATAGCATCAAGAAGGTCAGGCAAATTATGTTCAATGAACTCTAAATATGTGTTTCCTTTTAGGTTACCTCGAAACACATACGGACCAATTAAATGATCTCCTATTACGCCAATCCAAACATTTATGCTGAATCGAGTTTGGAATGATGAGTTTTGGGTTAAGAAAGGATTATGTTCAGTATAATGATTTTAGTTATGCAAATATATGATGCCCCCTCTAGTGAACAACGACTCATCTGTCCACAATATCTTTCTTAGAAAATGGTGATCTTCAGTGTCTCGGTCTAGTAGCCATCTGCAAAATGTTACCCGCTTTTCTAAATCTGAATTGCGCAGTTCTTGTACTAGAGTAAAATGATACGGGTGATACTTGTTTTGGTGCAATGTTTTCATCACTTTACGTTGTGATAGTCCACCTTCTATAGCAATCGAGCGTGAACTCACACTTTGGTTTTCCACTACTCGGTCCAGCACATACTCCTCAACATTGGCAGAACGGTGATCCTGGCCCCTCTCGAACAACGTACCAAATGAACCTGTCTCTCTGAGCTTTCGATGTATAGAGGCAAACGATGTATTAGATGCAGAACGATTTGGGTAACGGAGCCGGTATTCTTTCTCGGCTCTGCGAGCATTACCATCACAAAATCCGTACACGAAATGCATATCAGCATGCTCTTCGTTAAAAAATCGAGACATACCCAAAAATCGAGAAAAGAATATAGCAACTTATCTTTAGAAACTTTAACGAAAACTTTCAAAAACTAAAAACACACTCTCTACTGACTTACTGTAAAAAGAATCATAATTCTAGCAATTTTCAAAACACATTTACAAAATATCAGAAAGAAGCAAACGATACATAAAATATTATGACAAATGAATAATTCTGTTTAGATTTTATCATTAATTGTTTTGTTAAACAAATGCTTTTTATTTTCAGACGATATTTTTCACAATCATAAATTGTAATCGGAAGTCTTTTGATGGGTCTGTATACGTTTTAAGGTCTTATAATGCAGAAAGCTCATATTTAGAGTTCATTGAACATCATTTGCCTGACCTTCTTGATACTATTCCTGTTCAGGAGAGAGCGGAAATCATTTTCCAACACGATGGAGCCCTTGCACATTCTTCAAATGCCGTTCGGGAATTTCTAACTGAACAGTATCCCCAATGGATTGGTTGTATGGGCCCCATCCCTTGCCCCCCTAGATCCCCAGACCTGACGCCAGTGGACTTCTTTGTTTGGGTATTCTTAAAACAAGAAGTTTACAAAACAGAAGTAGCAAGTTTGCAAGGATTGAGCGACCGGCTTGCTGAAGCAGTAGGGAAACTAAGGAATGAAATTTCTTTAAGAGCAACGGTTGTTTCCGTTCGCAAAAGGGCAAGAGCGTGTATCAGGTGTGGCGGTGACCAATTTCAGCAGCTATTGAAAATTTTGAAGGTTTATTAAATGTACTAATTGAAGTTGGTGTAACATTTTTTGTTCTTGATTTTCCCTTTGTGAAAAGCACGGGAAAGTAATGCTTCTTTTATTTCTACGAATCGTTATCTCATGTGTTTTTTCTCTAAATTAAATGTTAAAACTATTATTTTTATATAAAAATATCATTTTCTTAAACAAAGAAAGCAACATGCTATCGTGAAACAGAAAATTCAAAACAGAAAAGTGCGACTCTTCGCTGGTTTTCCTTTTTTTAACGAATGCAGATTTTTACACTGTTTCAAACAAAAGCCTGAATTTCAGCTGAACATGAAGCCCAATATGATTTGTTGTTGTATCATCTGAAAGCTAATGGAATGGGCCAGTTTTTGGTAGATTTGCCCGATTGTAGCTCTTACGGTTGTTTTTGAAAATGTCGATTAAAAATGTTGGCACCGTTTTAATTCTGAGTGTGTCCAATATTTCAAAGCTTGTAGCTCTCGGTAAAATGCGACTATCTTAATGCGAAAGGTATCATTTTGTAGTATTTAGTCTGCTCTTTCCAAATATGTACTTATTTTCCTTGTATGTCCTACAAGAATTTCAGAAATCGGCCGTTTTCTCAGAATTTTTTTTTTACTCATTTTCCTTAAATTTACAAAAACTCGGTTACGGTTAAGGATTGGACACGATAATGGGTGGTTCTATGCTCCACTTGGGCTCATCTATCACCCCCTTTCGTATGGCAGATTCGATCGAACTCACCCTGAGCAATGTATGAAGAGCAAAAATGAAAAATATCTAAACGGCAGTAGTATTTATTATTAAATATTTATAACTAAACATTTTTTATTATATTTTTTATGATGTCATTAAAAGAAACTCTTGAACTTGTAAAGCATTATGGGGCAAACTGAAAATTCATAAGACAATTTATTGATTTTCTATGATTTTTTTTAAATGTGTCAAGGACTTTTCGGACACCCTGTATAATAAGCCAATGATCGAGTAGCCCGCGAGTTTCAACAATGAAACTCGTGCCGCGGAACGATAATTTGATAATGTGTTTTGGCAATGTTTAATATGCAGGGAAGGGCTTTGTTGCGACAAAGCGACAAGGCTGAACTCGATCCGGTATCTTAACTGTTTTACTGCTAAGACTGCGTAATTTCATGGGAATGAAGAAACGAAAGAATAGTCAACAATGAACGCTACCTACTGGAGTTTAGGGTTAATCCACTGGAGTTAGGGTTACAATTTCAACTATCGAAATATCACCAAACAGGCAATGGCTTCGTTCAAATGTAGAAGCAATTTTCACCCGTCATACCTTGACGGTCGACTTTCTAGTTATATAAGTAGAGGTATTTGTACGTTAGAGTAAGTTGGGATATCACGCCCCACTTTAACAGATACTTTTTTTTTAATGAATGTTAACGAAAAAAGATTATGCCTCCTTTTTCTCTAAATGTAAGTCCAGATGCTGAGTAAAATCTATCACGACAAAAAACTACAAATAAAAATTTTTATTGCAAAAAAAAAAAAATAAATTTAAAAAAAATGCAGTTTTGGAACATATTACCTCGTTAGTCAGGCAGTTCGCCCGTTTAGATCAGGAAAAATGCCCCACTTGAGGTAATATCACCAAACTTCCAAACTTGTTACAATAAGGGAAAAGTATTGACAGTTAAATTAATTAATGCAAATCAATAAAAATCGTAATATGAGCAGCGCAATAGTTATAAATTTGTGTAAAAAAATGCATAATGCATTTTATTTATGCGTAATAGTGTTTGTAACGCATAAAAATTGTAGAAATCAGAAAAGGATAGCTACTGTGGTTTTAAACATATATTTTGACACTTTCAAAATTCTTTTACTCAATTTATTGATTTTCCAATTTACCATGCATTTGTGTTAAACACGAGTCGTACAACATCAAATTTTATTAGTTACAAAAAGTAACACAATACAATAAATTGTTGGTAAAATAGAAAATTAATGGCAAATTTTTAAAAACCAATTTGAATAATATACTTTTATTAGTAAAATACCGCAATTAGCATCGCGTATGAGAAAAAATAGAAATGATGCTATTTTTATTGTACGCTTATATTAAGTGAACCTATGTTAGTATGTAAATTTTTAACAAAGGTAACCACATTTATGTCTTGCTAGATGAAATATGTTAAAATGTTATTCCCATTTACGTCATCACCATCCAACGCGGAAGCTATAATCATGTGGTTTGTAATGATAGACTGAGGATAAAATTATATGAAGCAGGGATGCACCGAATATTCGGTATAGTACTTATTCGGCAGACAAACCGAATATCCGGTTCCACCGAATACTTTAATATTCGACAACCGAATCGCAAACTAATTTAAATATTTAACAATTCAAAAACAAACACATATTTTTTTCATAAAATGAAGGAAAGTCAAAGTCAATAGTATAGTACCATAGTACAAAATTAATTCAAATTGTTATAAAATTATTGCATTCAATTTAATTTTAATGTAAGAGAAAACACTAAAACACTCAGAAGTAAAATTTAAATTTTGTTGCTTTACGATTTTTTTAAATCTTAAGACAAATTATATTAACATTTTTACTATGAACTGAAACAGTAAAATGAAAGAAACTCATAGTATTAATATTACGTGTTCATAAATAGGTAAAGTCAATGAACAGTTTTTTTTTTTTTGTAAGAGAAATGCAAGATTGTTATATTTGCAACGTAACATGTTACACTGATTATCATTTATCAAATCATACACCAGGGAAGAAATTAATTATCAATTTATGCAAAATTTCAGATAAACACAAACCAAATTTGAAATTTACTATACTAATTTGCTTTGGCTTTTGGAATGATTTATTTTTTAAATTAATTATTGTACTTAATATGCAGATAATTTTAGGACGTTAAATGGAAAAAATATTAACATTTCACAAAAGACAAAATATAGAAGTCGTTTACACTGGCGAAAAAGCCGGCTCTGATGAGAAAAAAAGTCTCATGCAGAAACTTTTTTTTCCTAGTCCTTAGCAGGTAGAAAGCAAAGTGTTTATTTCCATCTCCTGCTTTGAGCCAATCATTGTATTCCTTTGTAACTGTTCCTAGATAAACATTTTCAATTGAAAACTGGCACGAAAAAAAAAATACAGTTATTACAGTTTAAAAAACAATTATCCGAATATTTGGTATTTGGTAAGAATTTTAACCGAATTTTTGGTATTTGGTGCACAACTAATTTCAAGCGATATTTTGAATCCTAGTGTGGTACGTTACATACATGGAAATATATTTTAATGCCCCCCCCCACAAAAAAAAGTTTCATAGGTTAAATTGTGACTGTGTTGGTGATGAGAGATATTATTAATGCAGTCGAAATGCACTTCCTATTTGCTTTATCTAAAAAGAGGCAAACACTTTTGAAGCAGCATTAAGTTTTTCACATTCTTCCTATTTTCCTCTGAGATGTTACATATGCTTTACATATATTTAAATTCATGAGTACTGGGCTACCCTTCCCCCTTCGTTGCATCAATCTGTCTTAAATACTTATCATCTGATTAGATGACAACTTGTATAGGGGAGACTGGGGATATTTGATCCCTAGGGATACATGATCCCATAGCCAAAAATGTACCAAAATCATTAAGTAGAGATTTGAAACCTGACAATAATATATTAAAGTTATACTTGTGCATAAAAACTGGCAACATTTTTTTTTTTTTTCAGCCATTTTGTTTTAGCTCAAGAAATGATCGTCTAAATGTGTCAATGAAAACTTTATTTTAGGAAAGTATTCCGAAGTTTACATTATCCGTTAAATTCAACTGTAAAAAAATTCCAAAGTGTAATGTTAAAGTATAGACAGTCTTTAATAGTTGAAACATATTTTTAGTAAATTGCCACTGATCGTCAATAATAGAACTGTAAGAATCGCATATTAAGGATACTTCATCCCTTCGTTTAGAGGGATACATGGTCCCTTGGATCAAGTATCCATATGACAATATAAACACAATGAAAACAATATAAATGTTGTTTACTTAGTTGACATTAACTTTAAACACTCAAAACCCTGTTAACGTAATAAAATTTATCATAGTTTGTGTGATAGATTTAAACAATCACTATACTGTAAATATGCTAAACAACTAAAATATCAGTTCGCACTTGTAACCCACATAACGCCTCAAACATCTAAGCATAAACTAACTCTACTGATAAATTATGCTCTGATCAGCCAAATGAGCTTGAACAAGTTGAAATAAATGTCAAATCTTTGTTTAAAAGAAAAAAAATGATTTTGCTATAGTTGGATTTACAACAAAAAAGTAAGTTGCCCATTATGTAGACCCATTGGCGGATAGAATGCAAAGTTGGATTTCTAGAGTTTGACATAATTTTTCTGAAGCGAAAAGGTAATAGCTTAATCAATCTACTTTTCCTGAAAAATTGACAAAATGTGTTAAGCTGCACACATCCAGTTGGATTGAACGGAGCTTTAAGAACTACAACAAACAAGTTGTTTGCATTTAACGTTTCAGGTTTTGAAAACATATAAGCTATTCTTTCTTTTTTATAAGTACACTGATACTTACATTTTTCTTCCCTCTTTTTAAAAATTAATTCAATTGATGAAACTCTTAATTTTATTATTGCAAGACAAGAAGCAAATAAGATGGTTTTCGTGCTTGTCATCCATTTTTTTTTTTTTTTTTTTTGATTTGTTGTAATTTTTACGTTAAAAAAATGTTAGTTTTAAGTAACTGATCAGAAGCATCATAAGTTCATGAAAGTTGTGTACATTTTTTCAAATGATAGGAAGAAATAAGGAAGGTAAATCAAGTTTTGTAATACAGTAAAACCTGTAAAGTTGACCACCTTTGTAAGTTGACCACCTGTCTATGTTGACCGCTTTTGTCGGGAACGGAATTGGACCTATCTTATATAATGAAGGAAAACCTCTGTAACTTGACCACCTCTCTATCTTGACCACCTGTCTATCTTGACCACTAATGTACACCAAATTTGGTTCGGAGTATTGTAAAAAACCCTTTGTAAGTTGACCACTAGGGTTTTTTTTTTTAACTTAATCAAGCAAATTATTTTCTTTTATGATTATTTTTTTTATAGCTTTCCAAGAATAATTTTGATGCTTTAGACCAGCATTTTACCAACTAAATAAAACAACAGCATAAAGCTTATGCTGCTCCTAATTCTCCGAACTTGTTTTTCTTTTGTTGTTTTATTTGAGATTGCTTTTTGTACTCTCTGTTCAATGAAAATAAAAAACTGGTGTCAGTAGAAAAAGTACAAAGTCTTTTCTTCCAGTAGCAATATTTTGAGGCAACACTGGAATTGTGCTAAAGAGAAAAGTTACTTATTTCTGGTGCAAGGGATTAAGACATAGGATATTTTCATTTTCAACTGCCTTTATGAACTAGGAGAGTCCAGCTTGCTGCTAGTTGTGTAAAAGTTTAACATAAAATGGTTTCAAAAAGAAAGTTAGTTGAACTTGAGATTGATAAAAAGTATGAAATATTAAAATTATATGAAAAGGAAGAAAGTTGGTGAAAATTAGCTGACACTAACTACAATGTCTTTCTAAAACTACAATGTCTAATTTAGTAAAAAACGAGGAAAAAAAGCAAAAATATTTGAATAACTTTTTAAATTATTGTTTCAAAGTAATGTTAAACAATAAAAGTGACTTAAACAGAAAGAGTAAGTGGCAATGATTCCAGAAATGAATACATGGTCCATGGTGCAAGAAAATGACAAAAAAAAAAAAAAAAAAACATTACCACCCTTTATAAGTTGACCACCTGTCTAAGTTGACCACCAAAGTACTGCACCGCAAGTGGTCAACTTACACAGGTTTCACTGTAACCTGAAATGTTAAACAACTTACTTACTGCATCGCTTATATATTTAATGAGTACCCATCGTATAAGTGACTTTAAAATAAGCTGATCTCTACAAGGCACTTTTTAAAATCATTGCCAGAATGACTTGAAAAGGGAAAAGATTTAAATGATTTTTAAAAAAATCTTGAAAAAAATGTCCATTTTTCATAATGTCTAGCATAACAAAATAACATGAATAACTAACATGAGTAATGTACAAATTATCATTTGACGATTAACGCTTACTGATGTTTATTATTCATACTGGAAAGCCGCCGTCATGGTATGACAGGAGAAAATTGCTTCTACTCTTCTACATTTGAACGAAGCAATTGCCCGTTTGGTGATACTTTGATAGTTGACATTTTAACCGTTACTCCAGTGGATTAACCCTAAAGTCCAGTTTATAGCGTTAACTTTCAACCATTTTTTCGTTTCTTCATTCCCCTGAAATGAGTCTTACCAGTAAAACAGTTACGTAACGGGATCGACTTTAGCCTTTCCACAATAAAGTCTTTTCCTGCCTGTTAAACATTACCAAAACATAATATCAAATAATCATGCCGTGGAGCGAGTTTCATTGTTGAAACACGCGGGTTACTCGATCATCGATTATCATTTATATGAGGATATTAGCACAAAGAATACTGATATTTGTTTGCTGTACGAGTTTAAAAATACCTATGGCTTTCAATGTTAAATACTCTTAGTTTAATATATATATATTAGGCAATGAGAAGCAAAGGGATGTAAGTGGACATTTTCAAGTTTTGAGTAAAACGCGTTTAAAGATAACATCCTAGGTAGGCTTTCATTGAATTCTTTTTTCTAATTCATGCTGTACAGCAACACCTACCAGGGCTACTAGTATGTACTGTATCTTGCCCAAAGACAGATGAGATGTTACATTACTATTTGTCCTGATTATCTCCAAATTTTTAGTTTTACCACTTACATCCCTTTGCTTCTCACTACCTCATTTGAACTTGACAAAGATTTTAAAATAACGAATAAGACTTCTATTAAAATTGTCTCGCCAATTTTTTAAACAAAATCTAAAAATAAAATGCATTTCCCACTGCATTTGATATTGCGTTATTTGAAGAAATATTGGTAAAGTAAACAGTAAAATATTTCATAACAAATTTTGAATTTGTTCTATACGAAGAGTTTAGCAAAGATATTTGGTGCTAATTTGGATGCCATCATTCGACAGCAGTAATGTTAGTTTACAGCATCATTGTATTGTAGCAGTTATTGAATTGAAAGTATATGAATCTTGACTGTTTCTCTTAACACTTATTGTAATATAACCTAATAAATTAATTCATCAAGTAATTTATAGAAATTAATTTTCAACTTAAAATAAAAAGTAGTGTATATCGCCTCAGACACTTAAAAAAGTTTCTTTTCTCAGTGCATATGAGATGTTTAGAGTTTGAAAAGAATACTATTGGGCCAGAAAAAAGTTTTCATGGACCTTCAATTTGCGATTAAAAAAACTAAAAGTAGGTCTTACAACCAAAAGAAAATAAATAAAAAAAAAAAAAAAAAACTTCATTGTTTTTTTTTTCTCTCTTTTTTGAAAAATGCTTAAATTTTGCTTGACATCAAAAGTATCTTCGATGAAATAATAGGGTGTCATTAAATAAATTACGTTATGAATGCTATATGCACCAGTTTATCTTTTTTTTTAAAGTTTTAGCTGAAATTTTAAGCAATGATACAATTATATCAAAACAGCTGGTTACATTGATTTTTTGTCTTCGAAGAAAACCCCCACTTTTATGTGACGAGGGAAAATGAACTAAGTTTCACGAATTTAATTTTCTCTTTCAGATGCAGTCATGATCATTAAATAACGAAACTTAGCGAAGCAAAAATTTTAAAATATAATCATCAAGCATTTTACGGACTATCTCAAAATGCTACTAATATACTAATTGCCAAGGAAATTTTTTTTAAGCCCCTCTAGGAGAAAAGGCGTAGACTAGGTGAGTGTGGATTGCAAAAATATAGGGGAAAAGGGGACTCATGTGAACACGAGGCACATGTGAACATGGTGTGTTTTACTAAGATCACTTCAAGCAAAAAATCTGAAAAAATTCTCAAATAAGGACAGCATCAGTTGTAACTCTGGGACAAACATTTAGAGCAATCAGCCATCTTATGTTTCTGTGGTGGAAAATTATTTGTTTTAGCAGGATCTGAAAAAAAATAATCGCTGTCTTCTTCACGTGAAAACATTTTTAAAACTAACTGCTAATCTAAATCTAAGCATTACGAACCATTGTATGAACATTTAAATAAATTTATGACCATGTCTAATTTTTTTATTAAATTAAAAATTCTTTATTTTCTCGAGTTAGCTCTAAATTATACGATGGGCACTTGTGAACACAACATCTAGGGGCACAAGTGAACAGCTCCCATAGCCGCTCTTCGTAATATTGTTATTAGTTTAGATCATTGTTAAGTGTTAAAAAATGTGTAAATTTTTATAATTATTATTTTCCTATAATCGGTTTGTAAATTTATTGTTTAATTTTATAATTAATTTTAAATATTAATACATATACATTATTTATTTATGTTTATTATTTAAATTCTTTTGTTACTAAATAGTTGATCAATAATTTAGTGTTATATAATACTTACAGGAAGTAAAAAGACACAAAATACTTTCATTTAATTAAAAACTGAGGTTCTAAATCATTTTAAAATACATTATCAAGCAATGTATGAAGCTTAAAAGCTTATTACATGTGAAACTGACACATTATAGGTTAAAACCTTTCAACGTATTTGTTATTTAGGTATATGTTTCATATTTGAAGTATTTTCAATTAAAATATAATGCTTCTCCTGCATTTTTGACCGTGTTCATATGTGCTTCTCTGTAGGGGACATGGGAACAACTGCATATTTTAAAAATATCATAAAGAAATATTTTTTTAAAAAATCCCCCAAAAAATCCATGACACAAAAGAAGTTTGTTCAATCTTGAAAACACTTTTGCGTTGAGAGATTGATACGATTTTTTGAAAAATAAAGAAATGAAAAAAATTGTTCACTTGTACCTCCTATTCCCCTACTTATAAGTAAATTAATGGGAACAAATTTATTTTTACTGGCGTATTTGAAAAAAAAAAGTTAGTTTTTAGAAGAATAATAAAAAAATCATTCATAAAATCATCAAAAAAAAAAAAAAAAAAATCTAAAAAAAGATTTTTGCCGCACTCTGTAGAAAGAAGAGAGAAAGAATAGTAAATGACCAGGAATAATTTTCAATGCGGAATTGTTTATTTATTAATACTTTCAACTTTATGACGGAATTGATTGTAGAATTTAAATAAATATGACTGAAAATATAATCGTTTTCAAATAAAACACTGATTATTACATATGTTTCATATTGAAGTAGATTTGCGGCTTGTTCTTGAAAAGTGCTCCCTTTTACAGTGGAACTCCGCCATTCGTCCGCCTATACTTGTACTACATACAGGGCTGATCCTAGCAGGTGTGTAGCTTGTGCACCGCATACGGGCAGTCAAACAAAGGGGCTGCCGCAGGCCGCATATAGTTCCAATAATCAAACAAAACTCCTCAATAATTTTTTCACAATAAAACTTAAAATAAGTGGAACAAATTCGCTGAATTTTAAATGTTTAATAAAAAATCAAAATAAGGCCCGATTTCCCGATAGCATTGCATAGTTTAAGAATTATAAAATGTTAGTGCACAGTACGCTGGTCCATTGTCCATTAATATCTACTCTTTTTTCACATATCCTTCATTTGATTACAAAATATGTGGCACAGTCAGGGAGGGATACTGGGGAGGGAGGGATAATGAAAGCAGTTGCCCTGTCCTGAAGTAGTAAAGGGTACCTTTGAATTGTTATCATCATATATGGGTCATTCTCCAGAAAACGTAACTTTTGAACTCAAATATTTTTAAATTTCGAAACCTTTTGTGTGTTTTTTTTTATTTTTTTTTTCATTTTTACATGAAAGTGTTACTTACTAGAAGTAACCATAAACAATTGTCCAGCTAAGTTCCAGTTATTTTACTCGTAAATAAAAAAAAAATTAAAAAATGCCTTGTTCACGGAAATAAAAAAAAAAGAAAAACCTTTTAATATTTAAAAATCGAGGCCAATTTAATATCAAAGCAGTAATGTTGTAAAATGTGCAAACAATCAGCTATTTTAATGATTAGTGTGAATATAATCTTAAGCTCTCTTAATTAAAGTACGGCGTAATTAGTAGTTTCAAATGTATGTTAAAAAATAGTATTTAGTAAATTTGAGGATATACTGGCAGTTTATAATTTTGGTAGAATGCCTATTGTTGATGTATTTCCTCTCCATCATTTATTTTCACTTCAGAAATAATGACATTGATTAGGTCTGTCATGGAGGTGAGGAATTTTCCATTAATATAGGCCTAATAGATACATTTTTCAGGGATTTTTTTCTTTCTTCGTTGCTACAATCTGAACATGTTAAGCATATAAAAACATGTTCACTTCTTTTTTTACATTAATTTACATCCCTGAAATTCAAGTTCACGGAGGTGAGAAATCAGAATAACCACACTAAGTTTTTAAAGCAAAATCTATCTTCGTGTTTTTTGACAAAAATCTTACAACTTCAACTATGGCTAAAAATGAACAAGGAGGCTAACTTGTATCATGGAAAATTAAAATTTGATGTCACTACTGCCACGTTCCAATGAGGAATGGCCTTTTAAGTTTGGATAACGGAGGTGAGCATTTTTTGTGTGACATGACTACTTATCCTAAAAAAACGAACTAAAGTACAATATTAAACAATTAAATATACTTAAACATTTAGTATTTGAGACACTTGTGCAAGGAATAATAAATAAATAAGTATAAACTTTAAATTAAACAAGTTATTAAGCTACATAAACAGTCACACCAGGTGTGTGACATGCTACGGAGGTGAGAATTCACATGTTATGTACCAAAAATATACTAAAATAAAAATTATTATTAAAAAAATGTTGGCAGTTTTAAATAGATATATTTTTTATGAAATTAAAAGGCATTGTTAAATAAAGTGTTCTTTAAAGTTTTTTCTGTAAAAGGCGTGTGACAGAAAAGTTACACTTTTTGAAGAATGACCCATATATGTAATAGCCGATGATCGAGTAACGCACGTGTTTCAACAATGAAACTCGCGCTACGGTATGATGATTTGATAATATGTTTCGGTAATGTTAAACAGGCAGGGAAGTAACTACTGTAGTTTAGGGTTAATCCACTGGAATTAGGGTTACAATTTCAACCATCAAAATATCACCAAACAGGCAATGGTTTCGTTCAAATACAGAAGCAATTTTCACCGTCATACTTTGACGGGTGATTTTCTAGTTATTAAATATTTATTTATTTGTTTTATTATTTTAGTTTCTTTCTTCCTTTCTTTTTCTTTTGTTTGTTACTAGCTTGTTGGTCAATAATTTGATGTTAGATAATACTTACAGGGGAAAAAAAGAAAAAACATTTTCATTTAAGAAGAAACTAAACTTAAGTTTAAATAACATTATCTGTACGAAACTTAAAATCAATAAATAAAAAGAATAATATTCAAATTATCTATATATATAATTCTCTTACGTGCCGGCAAATGAAGGGGTGAATTTCTAAACCTCTGTTGGCAACACTTCGCCGATAAATCATGTAAACAAACTTCTACGTTGTTTTGAAATCTTGAATCACAGAATACTCAACGAACTTTTTTTTTTTTTTGAGATGAGTTTGAGTCGGGCTGTGGCCCATTTCAACCTTAATCAGCAAAGAAAAGCTCAAAGAAGGCAGGAAACCGTTCTTGAATCCAATTTAAGACGAGCCATTTCCAGAGTTGTATTCTCTGATTCGCTGCCGATAATTTTTAGCGGCTGGGGAATTTTCAGTCAGCAGTTCCTTCAACAGATCAGGTGCGTCACACAATGCCGGTAACCGCACCTTTCCGTCATGGCAACATTTAGTATATTTATTTGCAGTATTACGCTTTTTCTGCCAATAAAGAGCACCACAAAATTCGCATTCTTCACACATTGCTCCACAATCATGTTCATCGGCAATGTTGTTTTGAACGCGTAGGCGCTTTGAGCGTCGTCTATTCTCTGCTTCAGTACGACAGTTCAGTTCAAAATGAATAACCGAGAAAGAATTTACTTTATTCCTTTTATTCTCAGCTGAAAGGTTTCGCCAAATTTGTTTAGGGTTATAGTAGTTTTAGTATTGTGCAAGCAAAGTAGCCTTGGCGAGTTTTCGCGTTTTTAGTTAAACCATTTTTTGTTCGTGACGTGGCAAGGATTCAGAATAACAACAAGAAGGACAAACGTTTGAGAAAATATGTTTGGTGCTCTCTGAGCCTGTTTTTAGTCATGGCCAGCTCTATGTGGCATTATCAAGAACAAGATCTTTTGAAGCAGTGTCAGTTGTGGCTCCCAAACGGGACATTTTTAATTGTGTATATGAGGAAGTTTTCTCAGATTAGAATATATAAGAGTGTAAATATGTAAATATATAAGAGTGTAAATAATGTAAATACATCCCTCGGGGGAGCCTGTAACCCCTAGAGGGCGCGTCCCCAGGTGGCGGATAGGGGAATGCCTTCATTGGTTTTCCAATGGGTGGTAGAAGGGAAATAAAATACCTTCCGCGGACCAACAGGTAGAAGTGCAATCTCTCCAAAGCAATAACAGACACTTTTGTATCTATAATGGTAAAGTTGTGCACATTGCCAAGGCAGTCATCTTACATACAGCAAAGTTAAACTGTCGAAAATCTGGCTAAAGCAGACAAATTAACATTATGAACGTAATTTTCATATTGGTTAAATGGATGGTGACCTAAATGCAATTACCAACTTTAATTTTTACGGAAAATTTTAGCTAGGCTAATGTATTGGCATACAGCGAGCGAGCGAAGCGAGCATGGATCGCGAAGCGATCCACAGGGAACTGCGTAAGCAGTTCCGGGGGTTGGCGAGCGATAGCGAGCAGGGGGCGATAGCCCCCTAGTAAAACATTATTTGGACTATGTAGTCTTGTAAGTATTTTCTTGTCTATCCCTTAAGCAGAGTTGTGTGTTTGGGGAAAATATTTTCTTTATTGCAGTTATACTGTGCAATATAAACTAACACGTATAGGTTACAGAATCTTGAAAGTAATTGGCATTTAGTGCCCTATTTATTACCTTTAATCGCCCCTTCAACCCTATGGGCAAGGTTGAATGGGTTAAATTTCTATGTTTTTATTTTCTACTAGTGATACCCGCACGGCTTTGCCCGTAATAGAAAAATCAAAAGATCTTTTGGTTCGCCTGTATAATCACAAATAATGTATGGTGAATTTTCTCGCCATTTGGCTTGGACCCATGTTACGGTGCCACGTCATGATCATTTCGTATCTCGCCAATTGGCTTGTGCCCACGTTACGGTTCCACGTTACGATAATTGCGTCATTTACTCGTCCATCTTATGATATTTTTTTTCTTAAAATTGGAATAGAAAAATAACCACATCGAATTTTCGAAACATCGCTTCGAGGTGCACACCCCCATGCTACAAACTAACTTTGTACCAAATTTCATGAAAATCGGCCAACGGTCTAGGCGCTATGCGCGTCACAGACATCCTCCAAACATCCTACAGACATCCAGACATCCTCCGGACAGAGAGACTTTCAGCTTTATTATTAGTAAAGATTATCATTCATTATAGACATTTTCTAATCTAACTTTTTTGACTTTTTTACATAATAAAATAAGTAAAAAAAGCCAATTCTGAGCTAAAAAAAGTATTAGAAAAAATTTAAAAAATTAAAAACCAAAAATTGGCCCATTCATTATCACTCTCCTTTTATATGTTTTATATTAAGAGTTTTTCGTTGAAATATGATGCGTGTCCTGCATTTTTCAATCGTGTTCACATGTGTCCCCTAGGGCATATGTAAACAGTTGAAGGTATTTTTAAAAAATACCATGAAGTAAAGAACTATTTTTTAAAAAAACTCTCAAAACATTCCCATGTCTTAAAGAAAAAGGCTATTAAATCATGGAGACATTTTTTGCTCTGAGAAATTGATAACATTGTTTGAAAAATAAAGAAAAGAAGGAGAAAAAATATAAATTTAATCAATAAACACATGAAAGAATTCTTGCCGTTTAAAATGAACATTGTACACATCGATTAAAATATTTTCGTTTTAAATTAATTAATTTAAATAAGTTTTCAGTTAAACTTTTCTACCTAAATTTTTTTTTTGCTAATGTTCCCTAGAACAACAGACTTTTTTAGCCGAAATGAAAAAGAAATATAAATAAATAAAGATGCGAATGTTTTCAGGAAAGTACATTTGTCTTGCTAAAAAGAAATTTTGCTAATTTTTACTGAAAGATCAAGTATGCACCACTGTGTAGTTTTGAAAAAAATTTAAAACTTTAAACACTGGAAAATAATTACATTTAAAGCTAAACGATATCTGTTTAAAAAACCTTAACAAAGATTTTTAGGTGATTCCGAGCCCAGTTTTTTAAAAAATATACAATGAGGTGAAGAATGAGAGATGTACCTGATTGAATGCAGTCCAAAAGAGTGGCTCCTAGAGCAGTCTTCTTGTTTTTGCAAGCATCAAAAACTTCACGGGTGAGGTATTTCTTCAGGAGAGACTTGCAGTCGGTGGCTTCCTGGAGTTTCTTGAATCCAGCCTCAAGCTTGTCAAGGGTAGCCTGGTCAACCATGTTTGCTGCTTCCGGAAAACGAAACACAAAGTTTGAAAGTTGTTTGAATTTGAAAGCTCTTTCACCAAAGGCGAACCGAAGCGTGCGGTGGGTATTATTTATAGAGTTGCGAACGGGGGGATTTGTGGGTAAATTCTTCGGATCACCCTGCAATCGCTACCTTTTTAAATAAAGTCTCCCCACAGGTCGAGTATATTCTTAACTTTTTAAACTCTTCTAAATTGGAGCTGCTGCTGTGTGAACTGTTGAAAAGTTGAAATCAAACAGTAGCAGCAAAAAACTAGAGCATTGGAAGGTATTGATTTAGAAAACTCAGTTTTTCACCAGTATGTGTGTACACTAGGGTGGATCAAGAAAACTTTTTTTCAGCTGGAGTCCAGGACATCCCTTTTTTTTAGACTTACTAATAGTATTATGCTATAGAAGTTTTAGCTTCTTACTCAATTTTTAAGAGAGTGCTCTAAGACCCCTTAATTTAACATTAGTCGTAGCATAGAAAATGCCACAAATTTAAAAACATTTAATTTACCCAGCTGTTTCTTTTTTTGTAAATAATTATTTTATTGCAATGTATATGCAAATTACTAGTGTATATTACAGTAGTATTGTTTCTTTAGTTCAATGCATTTTTTAACCCCCTTCCCATGCTTATGAAGTTTGGGGGAGGTGGTTGAGCACCCTCTTTTAGTTGAAATAGGAAGCTAAAATTCTTCTGGTATATTACTATCCACAAATCTAAAAAAAATTGAGGGGTGTCCTGTTATCTAGGGGAAACTCTTTTTTTTTTTTGAACCACCCTAGTAGACTCTAGGGGAATTTTCTGTGTTTTATGAAAAATATCTAAGTTGAATTATTACAACATGGATGAAAACAGGTAACACGAAAATCAACGGATAATTCAAAATACATCTCCAGAAATCGTACTTTCTGTAAAATTTTTACTTTGGTACCACAGAACCAGCGTTATGAATTTCGGTAGAGGGGGATGCCCCCCCCCCCCAAATTTTTTCAATAAACTGTTTTGAAAGTCTCATTTTTCGAGTGGAAATGATAAGGTGGAATTTCTCCTGTAGTAATTTTGATTGTAAAAACGAAAAACTTCTATCTTCCATAAATTCTGGTAGAAATATCCACTTGTTTTAAATCGAATTTGGGAAATTAAGGAATTAATAGAGGGATGGAATGTACTAAATTCGATAAATTTCGGCAATATATAAATCGCCGATAACATTGAATTTATCACTAGAATTTACTTTTATAATGCAGTAGTTTTATAATACAAACGAAGAGAAAATAACTGGAAATAGGATTGTGGTTCTACTTCAGTTTTAGAATAGGTTGCAAAAACTGAGAAAAATATATCCAATATTCAATAATTTTCCATGGAATGAAATAGGATGAGATATTCGTATGAAAGGAAAATCAGAATATTTATTGCTCTTAATTAAACAAATATTGAGCATTTCGACTAAAATACATTTATTGCTTGCACAAATATTTAAGTAAATATTTTTTCAAAAAAGAAAAAAAAAAGAAAAAAACTAATATTTGTAAGACGAAAATACAGGAAGAATAATGGCGAAAAATTATGGCATTACACAAGAATCAGAAAATTTAGAAACACTCAGATCGAGAACGATGACAAATATTTTTAAAGGACCAGTCAATGTAAAATGAGAAATAACAACGTCAAACAGCAGATTGCTGCAGACACGTGTTTCGGAGTTACAAGGAACGCATTTTTAAATGCAAAAGAATTGAGCTTATGGATGAAAAGACACCCATAAGCTATTTTCTTTTGCATTGAGAAAGGCGTTCCTTGTAACGCCGAAACGCGTGTCTGCAGCAATCTGCAATTTGTGCTATTTGGAGTTGTCATTTCTTATTTTACTTTGCATGCACAAAGGTATTCATTAAACTCAATCAAATAATATTTCTTTTACTACATTTTTTTAGTAAATTGGTAAATTTTGCTTTAATTATCTTTCAAAAAAAAAAAAAATTTTAATTTTTTTACAAAAGAGTGTAGGAGAATGAAATGAAAGACAAAAGTAAGGCATTTCAAGACCAAAACAGTCTCGTTTAATTGCATAAATTTTAGAAGCTTTTTACATCAAAAACGTCGCAATCATTGCATTCAAAGATCAAATCAATAAAATAATAGTTCAAAAAACTAAAAAAAACACGCTTTAGTAGCAAAATGAACTAAAAAGTCAAAAATAATCTTTGGATGACAAGTATATAAAATAATTGACCAAACACTTAATTTTACTGTAATAAAGAAAAGCATGTTGCTTCTTATCAGTTGTCTTAAATTTCTTCCACTTGTTATCCATGCAAAAATGTAAATAGACAGCCCCCCACGCTTTTTTTTTACTACAGCAAAATTAAGTGTTTGGTAAATTACTTTATATACTTGTCATCCAAAGATCATTTTTAACTTTTTAGTTCATTTTGCTACTAAAGCGTTTTTTTTTTAGTTTTTTAAACTTTATTTTATTTTTTACTTTTTAATTCATTTTGCTACAAAAGCGTGTTTTTTTTAGTTTTTTAAACTATTTTTTTTTTCAAATGAGATTTAGACACTAAATATTGCTAACACTTGTAACTCTTAAATGAAATATTTGTGCGTATGTTCGATTTTTATGATGGAATGTATCTTAGTATTCTATTGCATTATTTGCGTCAGACATTTTGAATGCTTTCTGGTAAATTCATGTGCAAACATTGTTACACGCCGTAGCTCTGATTTGTACGTTGTAAGTAATTCTAATAAGCCACTGGCTGTTTGTCCAAAGGAAAGTTGGACCACAAACATACAAGTTAAGCTAATAAAAGCGTGTTAATTAGAATAAACGTTAAAAATCTTATCGTTAAAAAATTAATTTGATTATAGAATATTGCATTGTCATCAGGTATGAGGTTGCATTCCAAATTTTAAAAGAATCCGATCACAAAAAGTGGGCGAAAATTGAGTTGCGAGATAATAAATTTAATTTCTGTGTAGACGGGATTAGAACTTACGCCCAATGATTCCCGGAGGTGGACGTCAGGGTGAAGACCCACGCCTTTGACCACTCGGCCACGAACGCTCATAAAGTGGTGGAATGTACTAACAGTAATAAGCCACTAGCTCTTAGTCCAAAGGAGAGTTACCCACAAACATGCAAGTGAAGCTAATAAAAGCGTGTTAAAAATGGACCGGTCAAATAATTTTTACTATCATTTTTGTTTGTTTTCAGCTTTTCCGTGTTTTATCTTTAAAAAATGATAAATGAATAAGTAACGAAAAAAACGGACTCACGGCCTAGTAAGAAATAAGAGCTTAGGCGCTTCTGACGAAGTTAAGTGCATACAATTTACATAGTGTAATCACATTGACATACTTCTAATGATTTTGTGCGATTTTCATCAAGGAAGTTCTGTATTTGCGGCATTTTGATATGTTTGTTTAAAGTAATCTAGGAAAATGCCGACACTAATTCGTATTAGCTTTACGCCAACTTCATTTCAAAATACTAAATCATTCAAATGGCATTAACACATGAGAATCCGACTCAAAGCATGATTTGGAAAACGAACCGTTTGCCATAATTATCCAATATACACATGCCCTGCTTTGCGAACCAGAGATAAGGGCTATGTCAAGTTTAAAAATAAAAAACGAAACTACCTAGTGAAAAATATCCCAAGTGCAAACGAAAGAAAAAGAAGAAAATGGAGGGAAGTAAAATGGTATAAATATAGCCTTAAGTCCCCACCAATTTTTTACTTCGCGACGACCTCTGGCTCCTATCCATTGAGCAAGTTTAGAATGGAATATATTGTTTCTGGCAGGGAGTGCTACCGTTGTTAAGGCAATGGTTCCTCATTTAGATCTAGTCGCCAATTATTTGGTAATTAATTATTTAAGAATGTAGCTGCACTCTTTGCGTCTTATTCAAATTGGTAGGGTACTGGTGAAGAGGTAGATATCTTGTTCGGAGTCAGTATTTAGTAAATCAGGGTTCTTCTAATGTTGAAAATGAGATAACACTATTATGCAGTTGTGCTTCTTGTAAGTGTGTGTGTGGCGGGGGGGGGGGGGGCACAGAACGCGTGATCGTTTTAGAAATTTCCATAAGGATCAACGTCTTCCTTTCCAGAAAATAGTTCTCTTTCCAAACGTTTAAACAGGAAAAAAATGCAGTGTAAAAAGCGATTTTATTAATAAACTAGCTGCGTGCCCGGCGTTGCACGGGCTACCGAAAAAATTTAAGAGCAGTCCAGTTGATGCTTTTGTAGTACACTGACACTAGTTTCTAACGCGTTAAGGAATAAATAAATGCGCGTAAAGCAAGGTTTGCAAAACACCAGTAAAACATATTTTTGCCAAAACACCTCATCAACGTTAATAATCGTTATCAATGATACAAGTTATGAGTACATTTTCAGTCAGCACAAAAGGGGAAAATATATGCATTATCAACTATAATTTTTACTCACGTTAAACTGAATTACATCTGATAGACTATATCGGAAATATTTATGCACAATAACAATCCGCTTTTTACATAAAATAGTCTACTACCCGGCGTTGCCCGGGTGTTTATTAATGCAACATACCACTCAGATAAATATTTGGATGGATTCTATCCACATGGTCGTACAAGAATTACATCAATCCGTTTTCCAGGTACAAACCCTCAAAGAACTCAAATAACTTGTAAATCACTCATTTACTTTACGACGTGCACGGTCCTCCTCGAAAATGAAAGTTATGTCATGTGACGCGTATTTAACAATCAGGCTTGAACAAAAAAAAAAAAAACAGCAAAATTTTGCTGCAGATTACGGCAAAATAATCGAAAAGTCAACAACTTAAACACCCTGATTACAGGAAAAGCCTTAAAACAAAAGCCTAATTTTATTTCTTTATATTCGAGAAAAAGAAATGGCAACAGATGTTTCTTTTCAATGATTTTCTTCACGCTGTAAATTTTAATAAAAGCGTTCATCCGGAAAGTTGAGTTGAAGCACTGAATAATAATTTGAATGGAGGAAAGCCTTCGAAAAATAGGGATTTGATTTTGAAATCTAAGAGTCATAATTAAAAGTTTTTAATTGATATCTCCGCTAATTATTATCGGAGAATTATGTTAAATAGCCAAACATGAAGACGGGAGGATTACGAATCCATCGATACCTGGTTCGATGGTCAGTTCACTGTCGTTCGGGAGAAGAAGCTTGGACATAGATAGATAGATAGATAGATAGATAGATACTCAGATTTTATATGTATAAGACTAGAAAATCGCCCGTCATCGTTTGACGGGTGAAAATTTGCTTCTATATTTGAATGCAGCCAGTGCCTGTTTGGTGATATTTTGGTAGTTTCAGTTTTAACCATAACTCCAGTGAATTAACCCGTAACTTCAGTAGGTAGCGGTTGTTGATGCCTTGAATATTATTATCATCGAACATCAAACAATTAATCAGAAGGTTGAGTAAATAAAAATATTAAGCCGCAGAATTAAAAAACATAAATATATACATTTATTTACAATCAAACACCAAAATTATCAAGCGCCTTTTTTACACCAAACTTATTCCGCTATCTTCGTTAAAATTATTATTTATGGAATTCTAAATTGAAAGTTAAAGTTATTATTTTTCTTCTTGCAACGCAACGCCTGCAAGGCTTCGCTCAATCTTTTAGTTCGATGGAAGGTTTTCCTGTCCGTTACAGCGGTCATTGTTGACCATTTTCATGTTTCTTCATTCCCCAGAAATCACTCTCTTACCAGTAAAACAGTTAAGTTACCGGATCGAGCTCAGTCTTGTCATAATAAAGCCTTTCCCTGCATATTAAATTCTATCAAATCGTATAATCAAACTATCATACCGTGACGCGAGTTTCATTGTTGAAGCACGCGCGTTACTCGATCATCAGCTATTATTTATATGAGGATACTTACCAGTAGTATAATTCTAAATCTGTTTTTAACATACATTCTGCTAGAAAACTAACAGCTGTGAGAACAAACTTCAAACAGTATCTTTACTAAGACTTTTTTACACTTACTGTGTGAGAAATCTACAGCATGGGAATAGGAGTATAAACACAAGAAATCATAACACAATTTAGTAAATATAACAGGTCATTTTCAGGACGATCAAAATAAAGTTCAAAACTGCTACTTAAACGCTTATATTCAAATATTTTTAAAAAAGGTATCGAAATTTTCAAAGGAAAGACAAACTACTATTAACTATACTCGAGGATAAATTTGAGAACTACATTAAGACCTAAAGCAGTACATAAAATCTCCAATGTATCTGTTTTAATAATTTTTCTTTGCATGAGAAAAAACATACTGCTGGTCATTTGCTTACTTAAACTGAATTGTGTACCATTCCCCTGAACCGAAAATCGTTTTATTATTCTAGAAAACTCTTTAAAAAATTAAAGAGAAGTTAGAAGTTTTTTGCTTTTGATACTGGATTTTTCCATTTTTAAAATAGACATATTCTATTTCAGGTGTCGGTCAGTTTTAGAAGCGTGGGCCATTCTGAAAAAAAGGGGGGGGGGGGGGGGTAAGAGAGATCTGGGCCAGATAGGGTTCAACAAAATAAATATGAAAGATAATAAATAAAAATTTTTATTAATAACTTATATGGATGCCTCAGTTGCCAAATCGATTAACTCCACTTTTTTTTTAAAAAAATCCTCATTTTTGTTTTAATAGTGCTTAATCAATAATTAGCATGTGAATTTATATTAAATTTTTGGTTCAGTATATTTTTGATCCTGCGATGGTAGAAAATGTAACACGAAGGCCCATTCACTCCTATGTGAATAACACCATCTTCTTCATCACTTTTCTCGACTTTTTGTTTTATGGAGTTAATCGATTTGGCAAGTGAAGCATCTATATGTCACGTATTTTTTTTTAAAATATCAACAATAGAAAAAGGAAAAAGAAAGATGCAATATCTTGGAAACAGCCCCATTTAGCACCGAGACACATTGTTTTATTTTTTCAGATAACTATACTACTGTTTGAAGTCTTATTCGCAACTCAAATAAACTATAGGGGGCGCGGCAGCCGCTGTCTAATGACGGATGAAAAAGGTAAAACAAACAAATGCCGCAACTTATAACTTGCTTTGACGCTTAGTGAATGACAGTAACTTTTCATCGTGTTTGTGGGAAGCTTTCTTGTATATTCTTCTGACATTACATTACACCACAAACTGGCTGAAGCCAGTAATTTAACAAAAACAAAACACGTGGAATGGAATGTTTTACCGTTTTCTTTAGTATTGTTAATCACCACAAGGTAGCGTATTCGAGCTCTGGAGTTGCGAATATTTCATTTATGCGTTGTTCTGAGAATTTTTGATATATTTTGAGTAAAAATAGGTGCGCGACTTAAAAATTATAAATAAAGCTCTTCAAATATGTAAAAAAAAAAAATCATTTTTTTTAAAGCTAAGTTTAGCTAATTAATGTTCACTTTTTATTTCACTTCTATTTTACCTTAAAAGAAAGTTTTTCTACGGAGGTTTTATGATCTAAAGGAGCCAAATTGGCTGATTTTAGCCAAACCTAGAAAACGTACAACGGTCAGTTCTTTTCCAAAGATGAATGAGCGAATTTTTTTCCGAAATTATGGAGTTTTTTATTTTTTTATTTCGTCATGAAATTAGGTGTATTTAAAATACTTTCCTTGACTAAATTTATGTGGAGGATGGAGCATTTACAATTAATGTTCACTTTTTTATTTCACTTCTGTTTTACCTAATGCGGATTTGAGAACTAAATGCCAAAAGAAAAAGTTTATCTTCGGAGGTTTTACTAATCGTAATTCAGCAAAATTTTGTGAAAAAACTGAAAATGGCAATGGTAGATCAGAAAAGACTCCAAATTTGGCGAAAAGTGAATTACAATTGGAAATATTCACTTACCTATACATATTAATGGCTTTTTATCCAGAACCTAGTCGACGTGTGACGTTTGGGTTTAGGAACTTCCTCTAACTACTATTTGAATACAATTTTATTGATTTTACAATGGTCAATAGTTTACGGATAACTTTTTTGAAAATGTTTAAGAATTACTAAAGAACAAATTACGACTGGTCCGAGACCTCTCATCGTCTTAAGTTGGGCTAGGTTTCGATTACACCTGATAATTTAATTAAAAATAATAAGAAAACAATTTTATGTTTGTTTTTCGAATCAAATATTGAACTATTTTTTTAAATGATCCTTTTGTGATTATAGCACCATAATATCTTTTAGATTTCTTAGTTTTTTCTGTTCAACAGAAAAGCAAAATTATCCATCCTCACATATATAAAGCGAATTCATTGAACGAGTAACGCTCTGACGTCATCAACACTGACACTCGCGCCATAGCATGATAATTTGATAACATGTTTTTGGTAATGTTTAAAATGCAGGGAAAGACTTTATTGCGACAAGGCTGAACTGTATCCGGTAACTTATCTGTTTTACTGGCAAGACTGTCATTTCAGGGGAATGAAGAAACAAATAAGTGGTCAACAATGAACGCTCTCTACTGAAGTTTAGGGCTAATCCACTGGAGTTAGAGTTAAAATTTCAAGAATCAAAATATCAGCAAACTGGCAATGGCTTCGCTCAAATGTAGAAGCAATTGTCACCCGTCATACCTTGACGGGCGATTTTTTAGTAAAAGCCAACGAGGCATACAAGCATTGCAATCTGCACAACAAATATAACAATAGTGTCATAGTGTTAAGAGTGTGTTCCCCTCATTTTACTTTTTTAATAGAAAACTATTATTCTTTAAATTAGAAGTAACATTTATTTTTTTCTAATTTTTACTTCCTTTTCCAAAAAAGGAAGTATTGTATTCGCGAAAATTTTTTTTCTCAAAATTTGGCGTTAATTTCCATTTTGCTCACCCCCGAATTAATTGTTGAGTTTTTTTTTTTAAACTGAACCACACGCGGATATATGCTTAAGAACGTATAAACACCCGAAATATACATTTTGACATTCCACGAGTTAATTACAACGACTTTTCTCGTGACGTCCGTATGTGCGTATGTATGTCGAATAACTCAAGAACGGTATGTCCTAGAAAGTTGAAATTTGGTACGTAGACTGCTAGTGAGGTACAGTTGTGCACCTCCCCATTTGGTTGCATTCGGGTTTTTCTAAAGGGGTCTTTTGCCCCTTTTTGGAGGGAAATCATTGTTAGTTTCGATGTAAACTCAAGTGGTGTTATAATTTGGCGGGCACTTGGCAATATAATCGCCAGTCTTTTGATTGCCAAGTTTTGTCGCCAACTTGGCGAACCCCAAATTTGGCGATTTTTTAAAAAATCTGGTTTCAATTTGGCCATTGTTAGTGATACTTAGAAAGTAAACTATTGAATCACATTAAAATTGCCAATAATGGGGAAATGACATTAAATTGGAGTAAAAGGAAGTCATGTGATGCACACATCAGCTCGTTTAAAATGATTTATGTAACGCAAAGGAATTTCGTCGCTTTCTTCATACTTTGATACTAGGTAAGTAAATTGGCTAATCATACTATGCTGCATTGAAAGATATTTTTATCTCTGCAATCTGCCGAACTGTCAGCTTTTCTTTCATTTTGAATCGACTGATTAAGGGGGAGAACAAAGATTTGTCCTAGTTTAGCTAAGTAGTTAAAGCAGCACGGTTAGCAGCCAAGAGATAGTTATTCGAGAGCAAAGAAAATATTTTCATGCTACTTTAATTCAATTCCTTGATACATTTTATTCAAGTTGTTGCGGTGCGCTGTGTAAAAAAGCACAATCGTTAAGGAACATGAAAATAAAGAAAGGGAATCATAAAAGAGACCAGGTTGGATATAGCTAAAACTGGAGAAATACTAAAAATGTTTATTACAACATTAAAAAGGCAATTGCAAAAAATTACGGACACGAGTTTTGGGGTTACAATGTGGAGATTTAAGATAGTAGATGTAAAAAAGTATTTTTTTCAAATTTGAAGCTTTTCAACGCTGTATTATCAGTACCTGAAAGGTAAAGGGCACTATGTCCTTTTTTTCTAAATCTGTATCAAGCACTATGTTACTCAACTTCTTACTCTATTCTGAAGAAAAAGCATCAGTATAAACCCTAATAGCAAACAAAATAGAAAATGGAAAACTGTCTTTGCTCGCGCATTTCCCATGTTGGTTTTGTAGAAAAACGACTTGAAATATACCTCTTCGAAACTTTTAGTATTATGATATGACAGGAGGATCCCAGGTTCGATGCCAGCCGTTCAAAGATCCACCATGTTCGCTAATGGTGACTGATTCATGTAAGGGGATATCCCATTTTCTAACGCAACAAGACAAAGAACGGAAAAACCTATTACCTTTTGAAAGAGTTTAGAAGACGAAAACGGCACAAAATCACGTAAACTTGTGACAACATAAAAGTCACAAAATCATTTTCGGTGTGACAATCGAAAAATCACTAAACGGAACAGTCCAAAAACAGCTAAAAGTCACAAAAATCACTAAAACGGAACAATCAAAAACAGCTAAAAGTCACAAAAATCACTCAACGGCACGACTATCTTTTTAACGCAGCAGCGGTAAAAAATGCGCATGTAACAGGTGTGCACTCACTCTGTCTGGGAAAAAAAATGGATACTTAAAAAAAAAAAAAGGAAACCAATTAAAACGCTGCACTGAAAGAACAATAGAAACAATTCACTTTACGTGTTCCAATCAAAAGCGTTCTAAAATGTAGGCGAAAGGGTTCTAAATTGTAAAAATGCGACTTGGTTTAAGTGACGCAATGAATTATAATTTTTATTGCCGGTTTCAAATGCAAAAATGATACGACGTGAATACATTGTGTTATTAGTCATTGATACTGCAGTTACGTCACAGTCTCAGAATTTTAGACCCAGAAATCAATTTTAAACTAAAAATTGCAAACTCTACCATTAAAGGGAGAGTTCGTAAATTTGCCAGAACCGGAACGAAAACGCCAAGAAGGAATAACTAGCCGACCCGTGCGAAATGTTCGCGCTCAGGTTTGGATCTGCGTACCCGTCAGACCCCGCAGTAGGGGGGGGGGGAGCACGTCTTTAAGAAAGCGAACGGCCCCAAAAAATTGAAAAAAAAAAAAAAAACAGGCACTAAGACTGAAAAACGTTGCGAATGTACACTGCTGGGCTCTGTGGAGGGGCTTACAGATTTTGTTGCAGGGGGGGCCCAAATTTTATAGATCCGGGCCTGCTCGAGCTCAAAATTTATAGTTCTTCTACAAAAGACTAAGTGAAATTCAATGTAACCGGCGATTTACCGCAATAAAATACATGCCATGTTTCCTGATTTTTACGAACACAGAGCTGTACATGAAATACACAGCCGACTCAGTCATTCCAGCCGAGGACTGCAGATTCGTGCCTGTTAGCACTTATCAACCCGGCTTAGGAAGTGATTGAGCTGAAGATGGGAAAACCTCCTAAGGAAGCCAAGAGTGCCAAACAAACTAGTAGCTAATATAGAATTAGCACTGATCAGACGAGTGACCGAAGCAATGGTTCAGTTCAACTCGAAGAGCTGTAGTTCATAATCCTCTAATGAGCTTCGAAATGTAATATTTACTGAGAATTCGGCGCAGAATTCTGCAGGATTAAATTAAGCACTAAAATGACTTTTTTTTGACTCTTGGATTCGAACCCGATGTTCACACGGAGCTCTAATCAACTGAATTAACGGACCTCCATTCCTGGAAGCTATACATAAAAGCAATGCGTAATAAAAAAAACAAAGTAAATCGATTTTTTAGGAGAGAAAAAATGTGAATTGTTCGTTTATTTTTCGCCGGACGCGGGAGAAAATATCTTTAAAATAATATCTTACTTTTGAAGTTTGATGTATTAAGGAAGTTATGAATTTTGAAGTCGAGTAGTCATAAATTGATTTCTAAAATACAGATGAAGTAAAATAAGCATGTTATAATGATGGCAGCAAGTTTGGTTTTTTTAGCTCATCTTTCTCTCCCCCGAATAACAAGACCATCTCGGTTTAGTAGATGTGAAGGAAATTTTTGGTTTGTAATTGTTTTTCCTTTCCCTTGTTTTCCCATGCTAGCTAGAAAAATATTAACTAAATAAATAAATTTTATATTTGTTCTGACCCGCGAGATTCCTATTAAGGTCAGTTGTGGCCCACGGGTAAAAAAAGGTTATTCACCACTGTATTAAATTATTCAAGCATCAGCAATAAATAGTTGCTTGATAGTTAGCGCACACACAAGAGGATAGGGTAGTAGTCAAAGTCAGAAATTAGTCCTTTTTCCCTCCGACTCAACAGCCTTGGTAGAAACATTTGCGCTTTAAATTCATGACATTTTGATTCAGTAGTTCGCAACTCCAAGAAACTGTAGAGGGCGCTGCAGCCACTGTCTAATGGTGGGTGAAAAAGGTAAAACAAACACACGCCGCAAATTATAACTTGCTTTGACGCTCAGTGAATGACAGTAATTTTTCATCGTGTTTGTGAGAAGCTTTTTTTTCTATTCTTCTAACAATACATTACATAACAAACTATCTGAAGTCTGTAATTTACCCCAAAGAAAACACGTGGAGCGCATTGTTTTACCTTTTCCTTTAGTATTGTTAATCACCGCAAGGTAGCGTATTCGAGCTCTGGAGTTAACCTATTAATATCTTTTTTTGTGAAGTAAAGTGCATTCTCATTTTTTTGTACATAATAATGTATCTGCGCTGGGTCATGTGTAATAAACGAAATCTTGGTTAAGATCATGCAGAACTGCGGATTGCTACAATTTCTGATTTCCTTTTTGTTACAAAATTAATAAACAAAAGTAAGCACTTTAAAACGTATTAATGTATTTTGTAACTAAAAATTGAGTAAAACCGTAGCATTACCGTTGAAAAACGGTTTCTTAAATTTTTAGCATTCAAATATTTTGTGTAGTAGCGCCACCTAGAGACAACCTTTTTTGTGTACGTGCTAATAGCATAGGCTAAAAGGCCATGGAACATAGCTCCTATTTCAGTTACTAATTAAAACTTAATAAGACAATATCAGCGGGGACATTGCATTTTTCTATTGAATTCATCAATAATAATAGATTTCAAGAAAGTTCTTTTTGTCTGCAAGATTGGTAAACGAACTTGAACGATATTGGTGCTTGGCACATAAACTAAAATGAAAACATTCATTTCAAACTTTTGATAAACAGTACCGAAGTAGGAAGAAAATATTTGAAGGATTAATTAACATCTCTTTTTATTCAGTTTATGTCATTATTGGTGAATTTTTGTTAGGTCATTTACCATTAATTCAAAATGCAGTCGTTATGATTTTCTTTTTAAGATGGTTTGATACCAATTTATCGAAGCTAGCGATAAGTTTTCCCATCCAACATTCATTAAGAATCTTTTACAGTGAGATTGAACTTTTGGATTTGTTTCGTCGTCAATTTTTTCTAAATCAACGTGCAAGAAGAAATGTACAATCAGCGGCAAGAAACATTGGCGTAATTGAATTATTTAACTACTTTTTATGTAACTAACAGCAAATTAAGATCTTTTCTTTATACTTTTGAATGTATCGAAAAAAAGGAATTTTGTAATTCTTTCAAATTACAAAATTATATATTTTTTTATTATATATTTATAAATTATATATTTTTTTATGGTTTTGATGTGAAAAGTTATTGAAGAGAAAATTTACCTCTTTATATCAATTCGTAGGATGTAACGGATTTTCTTGTGAAAAGACAATTGGTTAATTTTTCAAAATCTTTCAAGTTTTTGAAAGAGTTTGAACGTGTTTATGTCAAAAAATATGACTGAATTTCCTATGTATTTCGACATAAAAGCCAAGTTTGTGTGATACTTTTTCGTAGAAGATATTCAAGAAAAAGGGTTATGTGACAGGCCGGACCAATCGAGAAGAAAATAGGTTGCTTCTTACGACGTTTGAGGTCGAAGTGAGATCAATAAGCAATCTTTTTTGATGACTCAAAGAGAAAAGAAATGTAAAGGCACATTTAAACAACGGCAATTTCTATGCACATGAATGTAAAGCATTATCAACAATATAGTGACCTACCAAATGATCGCCGAATTGCATTTTTGGCAGGTGGAGGACGAAATATAACTGACAAGACAGAAAACATTTTGGTTCAAATATTTTTTCACCACTTGTTTGGAGCGAGACAAAAATACTTATCAGCCATCTGCTCTGGATGAGGGCCAAATAACTGTTCGTCAAAACGTTCTTTGTGAACTTTTTCTTTAACTAAAGGTAGAGTAGCTCTTCTAGCACCTTCTTGCAGAATATGAAACATGTTTACTCATTTCAAATGTTATTGTAAAAACTCCAAACTTTTGGGAAGTGAAACTTTTTATGCTAGGGCTTTGAAATTCTGATCGGCAAACTTTTTATGTGACGGAAGTGACGTAGTTGTTTTTTAATTGTTGCCAAAAACAATGAAAACTAATACAAGGGGAATGTGGGGCAAAGTGAAATAGCGGTGTAAAATGAAATGGTGAAATATTTACTCTGCTTTTAGCGCCACATATCTAGCAATATTTTAACTATGTACTAACACATATAATCTATTCCAGACAAGAAAAATTACCTCTGAAAATCAAGAAATATGATAATACAAGCAATTTTCAAAAAATGATATTTGTATTGTAATAGTTTGTCGCAAGTAAAAAATAATTTTTGTTATTATTAAACGATCAAGTTCATGCTATTAACATTTAAAATTTTTATTGCGGCTTACTAATATTCAGTGCAATATTCATTTGTTTAAAATTAAGCTTATTTATATTTTAAATGCTTTGCACAGTTAATCAAGTACATGCGGGGAAAAGGGAAATAATTCATTTCATTAACTTTTCCAATATTTTATTGAATCACTTACGTATTCATTTATTAAACATTTCATTTACATTCCTCCAATTAATCATTCCTTTATTTATTTATTCCTTCGCTTATTTTCTTATTCATTCACTATTTTATAAACTGATTTTTTTCTCATTTATTAACTTACTAACAGTACCCGCACAGAGATACCCGTGCGAAAAATTTAATGGAAGTCCGTTGAATAAAAAAAAATTGACGCTTTCTCCCCCCTCTAATGTGAAATGATCATCTTTCTTTGTGAGCGTAGAAAATTCTAACCTTTTCAACGATACATAACATTAATACGTGCAAGTAATTCTTTACCCCTTTAATAGCCAACAATAGGCAATTAACGTGAAATTTGGGCCTAAATTGGAATAAAAAAAGAACTATTTATCGGATTTTTTTCGAATTATAGCCTATGTTACGCAGTAAGAAAGCACCTTTCATATAGTGAAGGAATTTTTCAAATAGGTGCAGTGATTCCAGAGGTTACCTCGAACATATAAACACACAAAAATCCGCCCTCTCTCTTTATAATATTAGTATAGATTTATGCATTTATGTATTCGTTTATTGTTTCATTTCCATTTTATTTATGCATTCATTTTCTTATTTTCTCATTTATTTGATCAAAAATAGGTTGATAATTGAATAGAAAATATGTCATTAGAAAAATGTTTTATTTTTCACTTTGCCCCATGAAAAAAACAAGTGAAAAATTTTCACCTTGTTTTGGAGGTATAAATTTGTAGCGCCAAAAAAAAAAAAAAAACTGTTTCACTGCAAGTTTTATAATAAAACTAGAAAATCGCCCGTTATAGTATGACAAGCGAAAATTGCTTCTACGTTTGAACGAAGCAATTTTAACCCTAGCTCCAGTTGATTAAGCCTAAACTCCAGTAGATAGTGTTCATTGTTGACTATTTTTAACCGACTTCAAAGTGGAGGCAGTTATCAGTTCATACCGTATGTATCTTTTTTTTTTTTTTTTTGTTCATTCACAGCGTTCCACCTAGTGAACCGACTTTGATGATTCTCTTTTTAATGCATAGGGGATGGCTCAACTTCGGTCCCATTACTTTGACCATATTTATTCTTTGAAAAATAAGTTATGATCGAAAAACAGTAAATTTCACGCAATTTCTCCATTAAATGATTAAAGATAAAACCCATTGTTATAAAAGTTTGGTGCCATACAACAGTAATATTAATAGTAATTGTAGTGATAATTTTGAATGAATGCTTCTCTGAAGCAAGCATCAAGTTTCTTCAGTGTCATTGCTCTATAGTGTGGGTAAACCTAACTTGGAAGCGAGATAATGCAGTGATTAAGATCTATTTAGCCTTCACAATGCTACCAGGTTACGTTTGCCTCAACTATAATAGTATTTTTATCGTCATCATCTGTGCCAATAACAGATGATTTGGGCTAAGTAAGGAGATGCATCACAAGCAACTTGTATGCTGTGAAATGTAGTTAGGGAAAACGTAATATTTAAATGGTTATAATTAAATTAACACACAAATGAATTCCAGAGAGTTGTGTTCCTTAAAGTTTAAGGCGTGTTTATAGTTTTTTCTTTTTTTAATTTGGAGCATTTTTGTGAAAAAAATAAAATGAAGTTTCCTGATTTCTTACCGTTTCTGAAATACATTTACACTAAAAAGAATAAAATAAAAAAAAATCTTGAAAAAAAAAAAAAAAGAATCGACTTTAAAATTGCTCTAAAAAGTGAAAAATAATTTTATTCTTTAAACACCATCGATAATACTTTAAACATAATTTTTGAATTTGGCGTAAAAATGATTGATAAAATTTTTCACAGCCATAACTCAACTACAACTACAAATTTAACCAGATCCAGTTTCTTCACTACCACTACATTATGCATTGATGACAGCATATTAGAGTAACGATATAAATGTTTCGTTCCTAACTTCGATGATTTTCTGAAAAAAATATGAACGAAGCATGGTTACACTGGACTTTACTTCTTGTTTTTACGTCAACTTCAACAATTATGTTTAAAAGTATTATCGATAATGTTTAAAGAATTTTTTCCCCCACTTTTTAGAGCAATTTTGAAGTCGGTTCTTTTTTTTTTTTGAGCAATCACGATTACTTATTGCTTTCATTTGACCGTCCTTGATGTTGTGGTTCCTTTTTTCAGCTTGGACCAGGCACACCAGCACCACCGCCCACCGGCCTCTGCAGGTGCGGCTCCGAGCACTGCCTCCTGGAATTCGTTTCTCCTGGTCGATGGCGTCCATGTCCTACACACATGCGCGCTCATACATATACACACACACACATGAACACACACACGCTCATACACACAAGCCTTTACACACATACACATACGCCTGCGTGCGTACACACAGGTCTGCGCACACACACAATGCTACACATGCACGCACGCGCGCCTACACATACACACACGCCTGCACACACACACAACTATACACACGCAACCGCCCAGGAGGAGGGGTAGACTTGGGGGGACAGGAGCTGTTTTTAGAAACAATAGCCCCCAATGAGTAGGGCTCTGTCGCAACTCGTGATTGCAAAAAACATAATTTGAACTAAAAATTTCAGAATTCAAGTTATTTATTTATTTTTTTTTTTCAAAATTTTTTACGTTTCTTTATTTTTCTAAAATGAAGTATTACCAGTAAAACAGTTTAAGTTAACGGATCCAGTTCAGCCCTGTCAAAATGAATCATTTCCCTCCACGTCAAATGTTACCAAAAAATATTATCAAATTATCTTGCCGTGGCGCGAGTTTCATTGTTGATGGTGTCAGCGTTACTCGATCATTCGCTATTATATATATGAGGATATACTGTTCCTTCTTTATGTACCGTAATTTTCAAAAGAAATTTCCAACTTTGAAAAATGTAAGTAATCTCAACTATTTCACTTTGCCCCACATTCCCCTACTTATAAAGCTAGCGTACTTAATAAACTTAGCAAATTAATTTCAAGAATGAACAGTAACAGTTCAGAATGTAAAAAATAGAAAAGATAAAAGTTTCATTTCTAACGGGTGTCTTTACAACACACAATTTTTTAATGAATATTTATATTATTTTTTGGAAGATGATTACTTTCCAAATTTTTATTATTTACTAGTCGCCTTCGGCGACCAGCTGGTCCGCCTTTTTGCGCCAGGGTTGCCGCCTTCGGCGGCTGCTTGGACAATTTAGTGACGGTATTAATCAATGTTTTTCTTTATGTATCAATATTATCATTCGCCTTTTTACGCCAATGTTGCCGCCTTCGGCGGCTGCTTAAATAAATTTCGTGGCAGTATCAATCAATCTATATCTATCTATAACATTAGTAGTTTGAATAAAATATTTTCTAGATATATCTCCAGTTCCGTCGTTAGGAATTATATTTTCAAATCGTAGTAGCGGGGGGGGGGCTTTGAAACCCCCCTCGTTGTTTTTCTTTAAATAACGGGCCTGTCTGTCTCTCGGTGTCTATCGACCTGTAGATTTATCATTCTCCAGATCCATGCAAATTTACCTCTTGATGGCAATTTCTATCTCTATTTATTTTTATCTAACCTCCAACCTTATTCCCTAACAAAAAGAAAATCATGGCAAAAAAAAGCGCGCTTACTTATTTTTTAAAATAGCACAAAAAATGGTATCTCTCTGGTACCTGCAGTTTGCAAAAGTATGACTGGGACTAAAATGATCCCGTCCCGATGCGGTCCGTCTGATAAACCAAAATCGAATGTTTAGAAAAAACAGCGATATTACCTTGGAAAAACGTCCTGGGGGGGGGAGGGGAGGAGAGGCACAAAAGGCATACTCTTCATGCAAATTTTGTCGGAAAATAACAAAAAGCATTTCCACTTTTATGTGAAAGCATTGTTTTTTCAAAGTCATGGTGTGTGAGGGGGGGGGGGCTATTGATCCCCCGTTGAAGTTCCTCTATTTCTTACTGTCCATCTACTGTATCCACCTCTATATTTGTCCACCTTTCTTTCTCTCTATCTATCTATCTATCTGTACGATCCAAGCATATCTACCTCTGATAGTAATTAACAATCCTTTATATGTAAAAAAAAAAAAACATTTTTTGCCCACTTAATATCATCTCTCTATCTACCAAACACAACCACCAATCCCTACAAAAATCATGCTAAAAAACCGCGGGCTTTATTTATTTACTTAAAATTACACGTAAAAAAAGGCTCTATGTTCCCTGTAGTGTCCAAAAAGCAGCGCTTGCAAAAGTTAAAAAAAATCACCGCTTTTATTGAATTAAAATGCGCAAAAATATTTGACCAAAAATAAATGTAGCAAACAGTCCAGAAAAAAAAAAAAAAAAAGTTGGAAAAATAAAGATCTAAGAAATCTCTGAACGTTAAAAAAAAAAAGTGAAGAGAAAGCAAACGATTTCAGTTAGGTCACGTGATGAGGAAGTGCGGAACTTAGCCGGCAATGCTTACAGGTCGCGTCGTGTTCTGCATTTAAAAAATTGTAAAAAAAAACTTTTGCGTATTTTTAAAAACTTTTTTCTTCTGAAGGGGGCGGAATGTTTTTACTATTACCAACTAAAATTTTGGAATTGAGGGCACAATACTTTTTGCAGGATGGGTTTCGAAAAAAACTAAACCCAGAAAAAAATGCGAAATAAAAGTTTTTTCAAAAATTTATAAAAAATACAAAAATTGATCTATCTTCAAAATTTTTTCCTTCATCCTATTTAAAATTAAATTTTCTACACTATAGTACAAAAAATATCTGTGTGGTGCGATTGGTTCGGGGTCTGTGAGGTAAAAAGTACTAAAAAGTGCAAAAAAACGCATAAAACATTAAATAACTTTTTTCTAATTAAAATATCAAAAATCGAAGCCCGAGGTGCACATCTTCAGCAAAAACTGCACCAGTATACCAAATTTCATCTTTCTAGGTCTTACCGTTTTCCCGGGATGCGCGCCACACACACACACACACACACACATACACACACACACACACACAAACATCTTATTTTATTATATGTATAGATCATTATGATTCCTGCACTTGTGCACTTATAAGTCATGATTTAAAGAATTAATAAAGGAAATAATAAAAAGTTTAAAAAAGAATGCTTACATTTTTGACATCTTGAATGCAAATTGTGTTACTCGCAATCACGATTGTGTGTGTGTGCACGCGTTTGTATGTGTGTGCGTGTGCAAGCCTGTGAGTGTATGTAGGCGTGTGTGTGTGTGTGCGTGTGTGTGTGTGTGTGGTTTTGCGGGCGTGATAAAAAAGAGAAAAATCTTTTTTTTGTCACGCCAGTAACAACACATTTTCTAGATTTTTCTACAAGTTCCACTAATAATTTAAACAAATATTAAGCGACAATTGTGCTTTTTTGTGAATGTAAACTTAATCATTCCTGGTTTTCACCAAAGCTTAAACAACATTTTTGAAAAAAAAAAAAAAAAATGAGCAGCTGAAGTTGTGTGAACGTCACGAGTGTAACCATGGATTGGCCCATGAGTAGAACACTTAATGCTTTTTAATGACTTCAGACAATTATTTGGTGTATTTTTTTTCGTACTTGCTGTGTTTTTCTCTTTTTGTTACTTCTTACATGTCAAGTTCTCTGCCATTGGAGACAAAAAAAAAAAAAAAAAAACTTGCTAAAGCGACCGAAATTTTGGAAAACTTTGAAATTTTTCCAAGAAGTCTCCATAATCCAATATCCTATTTTCTGTTTAGTTTTAACAAACATGCAGCACAAATGTAAAAGGCAGTCGACAATGAAAGTTGGCAAAATTCCTGCTAAGTTCTACACTTATTTTAGATGCCAACATTCTCAGATTCCGTTTTAAATTCCAAGGCATTGTTTCGGGCTGCAAGCAATATTCAATGTGTTGTCAACAAGCGTACATCCAGAAAGGTGAGGGGAGCATAAGGATCATGACTCCCCCATTTAAGCGATCAAAGACAGCATAAAATTGCGTTTTGGGAATTTATGTTTTGTAAGTGCTCCCCAAACCCCCTATTTGTGGCCAAATATTGCAGTAATGACACCCTAAATAGCTAGAAACTGGATCTATTCTTGATTGGTATAAAGAGAGGGGGGGGGGGGGGGGGCGAGACTTGGAAAAATATGTTAAATGTTTCTCCTAACATTATTCTCGAAGTATCATATCATTTGACGACATGTTCTGGTTTTATGGAAATTGATGCTAATAATGCCTTATATAGCGCCCTTCTATAATGGAATTGCATGTAATTAACCTATTAAGTTTTCCAGTTAACCTGATAGATCTTTTATTTGGCTACAAAAAAAAAAAGCAGTCCACTTTGTCAGTTCTCTCGATTCCTGGAAACGATAGATTGAATGCGAGTACCAAAGCGCAGAAGACTCAATAAACCCGATTTGTGTTAAAAAAAAAAAAAAAAAAAAAAATAATTTGAATTTTTGGCATCTTGAATTCAAATTATGTTTTTCGCAATCACGAGCGTGTGTGTTTGTGTAGGCGCATGTGCGTGGGTGCGTAAGTGTCTGTATGCATGTGTGTGAGTGAGTGTTGTGTACGTGCGTGTGTGTGTGTGTGTGTAGGCGTTCGTGTGTGTGTGTGTGTAGGCGTTCGTGTGTGTGTGTGTGTGTGTAGGCGTTCGTGTGTGTGCGTGTGCGTGTAGGCGTTCGTGTGTGTGGGACATGGACGCCACCGCCCAGCAAAAGTGGATTCCGGGAGACAGTGCTCAGGACCAGCCGCGCCGCCGCCGGTGGACGGTGGTGCTGCAGGCCTGGTCCAAGCTGAAAAAGGCACGGACGCCAAAAACGGTCAAGTGAGAACAATAAGCAATCGTGATTGCTCAAAAAAAAAAACTCCAAAGTTGACGAGACATTCAATTGTGTAGAAAGATTTCTATAACTGAGACGTCACACTGTTATGACGCCAAAGAATAGATGTGGAAGTGGTACTTCACCGTTTAAGGTAGTTCACTTGGTTTGGCGACTCGAATGGCAATAACAACGACTATAACAGTTGTTGAACAACGCCAACTACAAATTTTATAGTCAACTAGCATTCCCGTACCCGGCATTGCTCGGGTAATGGAATTAGCAGGGGTTAACAGTGCTTGGTGCAACTAGTTTCGAAAATCCCCTATAATAATTACTTATTAGCTATAATTTTTTCTAATTTTGAGAGGATCCCGGGGCCCCTGGACTCCATATATATATCCCCTTGTCCTTAACCGATCTTCAACTGTTATTAAAGATCCTTTTAAAGTATTGATTATCATTGCAAACACAGGCCATCCACATTCTATTGATATACCTATGTTTAAGCAAGAAGTTCTTTGTATACAACATTTTTAGTTTTTTTTTTTTCTGGTGCTAAAAATATTAAGCTGCTTGATGGACGACTGTAGCTCGACTTTGGAGCAAGCTACATAACATTGGCCGTGTGAAAAAAAATCTTCTCTTAAATCGGTCCCTGCTACTTTTAATGTCTGTCCTTGTGACTTATTAATGGTTATTGCAAAGCAAACTTTAACAGGAAACTGCACTCTTCTAAATTCAAAAGGATAGTCCGCCTGTGATGATGTTCTTAAAAACTTCGTTTCTAGTTTTGAAAAAATGAAAGCAATAGACAGAAACATTATGATTTGACTTGAGAAAAGCATCGAAGAACCAGGTGAGAAACAAAAACAATATCAAATTTATAGTTCGCTATCGACCAAAAGTTGAGATGAAGTACTGAATAATGATTTGAATGGAGGAAAGCCTTCGAAAATAAGGGATTTGAATTCAATGACAGGTTTTAAATTCGCAGAAATTAAGAGGTTTTAATTAATTGCTCCCGAACTAATTGAGATTTCGAAAAATCCTTTCTTAGTGGTTACTTTCGTAATCATGCGGACATGCCTGCCAAATTTCAAGTCTGAAGCTTCAGCGGTTTCGGCTGTGCGTTGATATATATATATATGTATATATGTATATATGTTATCTCAGGACATTGATACATACGTTGAAATCGCCAAAAATATAAAATGTGCCAAATGACGTAAATTAACGGAAAAAATACCATTATTGGTACTGCCTTACCGCTAAAAAAGCGATTATTGTCCAAAGTTTGGTCAACCGTGCCTAAGTCTTAATTATTGAAACATTCGCACCTCTCGATTAGCATTAAAATATGGCACTGCTTTGGGGAATGGAGGAAGATTTCGACAACTGAGGTAGGGTAACGGCACCAGTAGCAGTCATGCTTAAGACATCACTCTTGGTTTAACTCAATTTTTTGAGCCTTTTAATGTATTTGAAATTTTAAAACAATTTTCCTCTCGTGCAACTACATCTCATCTAACCTTTGGCTGCTCCTGGATCCTTCGAATTAGTTAATTCGATTTTTATTTGCTCAATTTCGAAAAAAAGTCCAATCCACCAGTAACAGACACCGAAAAATCTGATGATACCTAGTAACAGATAGGATGAGGAAAGGATGAGTAATGGACAAAATTCCCTTTTTCTCTTCAAAATGTGCAAAAGTTCTTTATTTTTAGAACTAAAGCCTTATTTAATTCAAATGAACATGAAACACCAGCCAACCTCGTGGTGACTGTTCATAATTTTCCATCACTGCCTTGTAAATACCAAATGGCTCATAAAATTAACTCTGATAACACTTGGTGGTTGCACCGTATTCATGAGCCACAGCAACGTCAGTTTTACCCGCCTAAAATTCTTTTTGTTTAAGTCCAAACTTATGACTGTCTGTTACTGGACCCTTGTGTGTTGCTGGTGCCGTAACTCTACTTAGCAATTTAGTTTTATTGCCAAATATTTTGAAGCCAAAGAATCTGCAGTGATGTTCCTCGGCATTGGCGATGTTTTCAGGGAGGAATATAATTATAACGTGTAACACTTGGCGCAATTTCAAACATTTTCGCCTAACTAATGAAAACAAGGCCCTTACCTAATTACCCTTACCTTAACCCCGTGTCATTATTTGGCAAAATGGAAGAATTATCATAACGTGGAACACGCGCGTTTCAAAGCGTTTCTACAAGCTAATCAAAACAAGGCACTCATTTGCTTAGCAAATGTTGCCGAAAAAAATGTTGTTGATATAAAAATTAAATGTTTTGATTTCGAAACAAAACGAACCATTTAGCAAAAGTAAAAGTTCTACTAAAATGAAAAATAATCTGCCAAATAACTAATTTAATCCATCAGAAAGCAAAACAATCCGCTGAATAAATATACCAATGGGGGTAGTTTCCAAAAATTTAAAAGTATTTTTTTCTGAAAGAGCATGTTTAAAAAAGTAGGATCTGACCATTTTTTAAATAACTTGCTTAAGTTTAATATTTAAAAAAAAATGCTTAAATCTGTGCGCTTTCATTGTTTATATTTCTGCCGATGACATCACAAATGATGAAATGCCATTCAGTGTGGACATTCACAGAGCAAAATATTTAATTCGCATCTTTACTCATGTGTATTGGCAACGATATGGTTGATAGCAAGCGTAGAGCGCAATGTATAATTCGCTTCTTGATTATCATAACGTGGAAACGCTGTAGAAATATGCGCCAAAATGCATCATTTGTGAAGTCAACACCACGCCTTCTGTGAAAAATCAAACATTTAAAAAAATTAATTAAAAAATAACTGTTTTGAAAATGAAAGTATTTTCTGGGCCCATGTTATTATTTTTGCTTATTCTATCAATTTCAGTGACTAAAAGTAGTACTTTTGACTGAAGGAAACAACCCCATTCATTTGAAAACGATAAAAGTTCCATTGAAATGTAAAATGTAGCCAAGGGCAGACAAAATAGAAACAATAATTTCAGCAGTAATTTTTTTTCTCTCGCCAATTTGGTATTTTCCACAAATAATAATGCCCTCTCCAAACTCAATACTGCTAAAATAAAAAACCTCATGTGTTTTTTTCAACAAAGCAAGCCAAAAACAAGGTTAAAAAATACATTGATATGAGGAAAAAAATAAACCCCCGCCAAATAAATAAATCAAGCCATTAAAATACAAAATAATCAGCCAAATAGGAAACATTAGGTTATTAACTAGCATGAAAAATTGCATTAAGCGTAAAATTGCAGAATAAGGAGCAAAAATAGCAACATATTTTAGCAATGGAAAATGTTTTCGCCAACGTGGCAGGTTCGACGTTATAATAAATCCAGCGAACAATTATCGCACAAAATTTAGGGGTCGTGAAAAAATCTCAATCATCGAAATATTTCTGGGGTTGGCGTTAAGGGTTGGCACTTTTTCAATTCGGCGATTCCACCAAATTATCATAAGTTTTCCCCACGTATCGTTAATTAAAATCGGAAGAACCGAGTTAAACGTAGAACTCAATGAGATATAAAATCTTTTCTAAAATACATTTCACACTGTAAAAACGATTCAGAAACGTTCCTGGAAAATTATGGGCAGCAGATGTGCCCAATTTCTTCCAGTAACATATCTTACAAAAGCCAGGAACGTTTTCCGCTAAAATTCAGTAACCTTCCTGAAATTATCCAGGAAACCTCCTGAAATCTTTCTTTTGGAAGCCAGTCTTGTCTCTGGAACTTTAGAGTAAACTCAGTTAGGTATAATATAATAGCTTCGCACTTTCCTGCGTTTTTAGGGAAACCTCAAAAGCAGTATTATAAGCATGGCCAAAGCTAAGACAGATTTGTAAGCAAGTATCAATAATTTTACTAGCCTGCAATTCTTGCAAAGCCACGTAGTCCATAGACTGATTTTCACCCTCTGGACGCCTTATCAGTCTGGACTGGCCGCAATCGAACTGAAGCCGATACACTTTATAAATACGCTTAGTTAATCTTTAAACTGGGAGCTTAAAATATTTTTTATAGCAGTGAGAAGTCTGAATTCGGGCGATTTGTAGCAATTCAGGAAACTTTTTGACAATGATACTTGATTTTTCGTGGAAGTGGATAAAAACCACTGAGAAATCCCGGAACGTTATACGGAAATACTCAGTAACGTTTCGGAACTTTTTTACAGTGCACGGATGTGATTTGAATTGTAAGAATATTCAAATGTAGATCATGATTGAAAACTTTTAACAGTTAACAGAACATTTATATTTTTAAATCATTTGATACAAAACTATAATTTCCTGTTCAAAAGTAAAACTCTTACCTAGTTGTTTTATAAGATGAAAAACTGTTTCTGCAAATTAAAATGTTGTGTTTCAAAATTTGGATCAAAAGAGCTGCGATACAAAGTATAAATTTCTTATTTTATGAATATAATTTTTAACCGAGAATAATTGAATCACGAGAGTCAAACGATATTGCCAATAGTATTATCTGAAATTATAATCTATCACAAATTATGTTTACCATGCATAGACTGTGTTTCCTAAAAGGCACCTATCAGTTTAATTCTCTTTGAAGGAAATTTTACGCACGCTTAACTATCAAGATAAGAATAAATCAACACCGACATAATATTTCGAAATGAGGTATCCTTTTTAATTTTTTTTCCTTATGAGTAGAAGTTTCGTTAATTGAACTAAGCCTTGTATCATGTAATCAAGAGTTCGCGAAAACTAAAATCACATACAATTTTATTGTGGTTCTAGCAACACCACACTAGAGACAGTGTGGTGTTGGTCCTAGAGCTTGGGCACGCCACCTTGCGGTGCTTTAAGAAATTAGCCAAAGAAGTAAAACATTGCAATTTATTGCGGACAAGACAGTAATCTGTCGGTCAGGTGTAAACACCGAGGGTGTAAATGGGTGAGCCTTTGTTTTACCCGTTTCAATAGGCATTGGATAGAGACTGCAGCGTCTCTTATAGTTAAACAGAATTGCGAATACTTGGTATGACGGGGCAGTGATAAGCACACCATCAACGCCTCGTTCACACGAAATGTCAATCGCTTTCTTTCTTTTAATATAGAGCAAAAGTGATCTCAAATCGAGGGAACGAGGACAAGTAAATTTTGGTACACCTGCCACTGCCACTTACCGGGAAGGAATTAGAAATCAATAGCGAAGAACACAATCGGTTAATTTCTAAATTTTAATTTTGGAATTAATCAATTAACAGTTTGATTTGAATTTTTTGAAACTATTGCCAGAACTACGCCATCCTTGCATTGCCACTAGATAGAGTTGAAAGGTGTACCGGAAGTCAGCGCGGGCGTTTGACGGAAGTGCACAGTGGCCAAAAAAAAAAAATAAAAAACAATAACCAGCGCCTGGCATCGCCGTCTTTAATTTTAATTATGGCTTTAAAAATCACGAATTGCGATAAGAGCCTACTCGTTGGGTGTCTTGTTTCTACAAATGGAATGGAATGGAAATGGACAATAAATCATATTTCTCATCACGCAGAGATGAACTCTCTCAAGGTCAAGTTTTTTTCAACAGATAAAGCATGTGGAAATATATTTTAACTAGGAGTTGTGATGTGAAACGAGACAGTTCTTTTTTTACAAGTAAGGTTTAAGCATCCCAAAACAATCAAAATGAGCAATAACAATTACGTCTTCCTTGCCAAGAGCAGTTAGTCTTCGAAATAGCTGTAACTGCAGCTGATGCTGAAAAGCAGCAATTCGCGCGAATAAATAAAATCCAGTTCAGTTTGCAGCATTATTCATTTGAATACGTAGAGCTAAACGTGTTCTGAAAGAGAACACTGTACACTACAGGTTGTCAATGAACTGTGCTTGGGCAACAATCCAAAAGACGACATCCAAAACGATTTTTGCGCCACTTTTAGAAAGAGAGCTGAGTTAGCGAATTGTTCTAATTTCTGCGAGAACCGTGTCGGGAAATTAAGATGATTTTTTCCCTCTTTTCTAGAACTTGTTAAAGTTAAATTTATCTCTTTCTTTCGTTCCTAGTAACGAATTTCACAAAAAAATTTTTTGTAAATTTTTTTCTCTTTTATCCGCGAAGTAAAGTGTGCATGTGCGTACAGAAAGGCGACATTGATGACAAACACCAATCTTCAAAATCATCGATGTTTGAAATTAACATGTTGATTTAGCTACCAACTGCCCAAATATTTTTTAATGCATAAACATTACGCTAAATACTAAAACAGAAAAAAAAAAAAAGAAAAAGTTTATGAAAAGCATTGAGCAGATCACTTGCTACCCTGTAAACCTGACATGTAGTGATCTGTTTCCTTCTGAGACATAATAGCCACAAGAAAGCCAGTTTGTCGTAAAGAAGAACTTTCCATGCTTGGAAGCAGCAGAAATGGAGGCCCGTCATTTTCACGGATGAATCGCGATTCAGCACAGAAAGTGATTCTCGATCATTTTCCACATTACACGGTATTAAAAAAAAGAGTGGTGGGATTTAAAACGTGTATGTTTCTAAGAGTAAAAATGGTACAAAAATGAATTTCTGTTTAGATACTTAAATCACTCTGCTCACAGAATACATAGATCGAAAGTAAACAAGAGGGTTTTCAGAAAGTTTGTCGACCATTGGAAATGTAGAAGAAACTAATACCTAGTTGTCCGGGGGTTGTCTTTAAATACTATTCGGTCCAAAGAGATGTTTGTTTCACTGCGACATTAGATTGTACACTCCATTAAAATTAAAGACATACAAATTTAAAGTCTAATGAAAAACAAGCAAGAACTTGCCATTTAAGGATTATGTTTCCATTTAACTGAAAAATAAGTTTAATGGCAAAGTAGAATACTGGTTCCCAAACTTTTTCACGCCGCGACTCCATAAGTGTCCCACACACACATATATATATATATATATGTGTGTATATATGTATGTGCGTGCGAGTGCGCGTGTCTGTGTGTGCGCATAAAGCATAAGTGCAGACATTGCACAAATTGCACATAATAATTCAAGATGCTTGTGTTTTTTATTCTTGCAATAATGGCAGGAATAAATGTTAAAAAGATGGTCCCGATATTGTTAAACATACATTTTGGCACATTCAAAATTCGTGCGTTCTATCAATGGCGAACGCAGGATTTGGTTTTCTTCAACTTTCAGTGAAGTGAATGAAAGTATTTTCTGGTAATGAGGCCGTCGCGAGATCAAAAAATTGAACCCACAGTTTTTTTTAAACGTATATATAGCAAGATAGAAAGAGAGAAAGTCCAGATTTGTGCTTGGATAATGTTTGGAGGTGTCATTACTAGCATATGAGCAGTCAAATTAAAAGAATAGCGTTATATAAGTGGAGAAAGAGAATTAACAATATGAACCTACAGTCGTAAATGTAACGTTCGCGATGGTCCTCCTCCGGAAATTGTAGTTCTAAAGTTGCAGCTTACACGATCTCTGGTGATGATCGGAGGAGGAGAGGTTTAGGAACTATTATGAACGGTTCAATCTCAGAGACTCTGCCTTTGAAATTTCTTGAAATTGAGGTCCTAAAACAGAAGTTTTAGACTATTTTTAACCATAGGATGGAGGATTGGGGATGCTCTCTGTTTTTTCATTAAAATGATATATCCTGAATAATCTCAGTTGTAGACCATCTTTGTTGAAGTTAAAGGAAGAAAAGGGTTTCAGGCGACGTTTCCCCGGAAAAATTTTGAACTTGAGGTTCTAAAAATGCAATTATAGCCATATTTGTAAACGTTAGGGAAAAAGTTTGGATTCGGAGCCGTTCTCCCGGAATATTTTCGGAATTGAAGTTCCAAAAACGAAATTTTAGACGAATTTTAATGATAAGCGGAAAGAGAAGATTTCTGGTATTCTCAAGGAAATCTTTTGAAATTTAAGTTCAAAATACAGAATAGGTTACCTTTGATGTCGAGGGGAAATGTTCAGAGACCCTCAGCCGGATTTATTTATTTATTTATTTTAAATTTAAGCTCTGAAAGCGAGATTTTATATGCTCTTTAACTATGTGAAGGGGGACAGCAGGCACTCCCCTGGAATTTTTTTTGAAATTGAAATCCTAAAAACCCGTTTCTTTGCTTTTTTGACTAAGTTAGGGGACAGGAAGAGGTTCGGTTCTCTTCCCCGGAACATTTACAAAATTAAGTTTTAAAAACGCAACTACAGGACACCTTTCAGGATAAGAGCTGGAATTTAGAGAATCTCTCACAGAACTTATTCGAAATTGAAGTTCCAAAAACGAAATTTTAGACAGTTTTAGATGTTAGAGGAAGTGAATTCGGGACTCTTTTGCAGGAATTCGTAGAGATTGCAGTCCCTAAACCAAAGCTTAAGATAATTTTAGAAGACGTTTGGAGATTAGTTACTCTGGCATGAGAGGGGGAGAGATGGTTGCTGTAGCCACCCCCCCCCCCCCCCGTTCTTCTTCTTAATTCACTCTCAAGTACTGATGCTGCTCTAAAATGATGCTCTTTTTCCCCTATATATTTTAACTTTTCAACTAATGCAATGATATATTTTTAAATGTAGGGAAAATGTCGCAACCCTCTAAGAAATGCTTCACGACCCCCTTGGGGGGTCGCGACTCACAGGTTGGGAAACCCTGAACTAGAAGAGCGAACACACCGTGTAAAATGACATTATTTTTTACTGATTCAAGAACAATTATTTACAAGTTACAACTATTGGATAATGATTGGAGATCGTTGAACGCGGGAATGCGCCTTATTTGATTTCAAACAAGATACAATCAATTCGCAATATCTCGAATCTAAAGGAACCGACGCAAAACTTCGACTTATCGGAAGTTTGACTTACCGCAAGTTTTGGTTTTTGACATTTTAATATTAAAAACCATCGAATATTTTAGTTAATATGAACGTCTAAAAGACAAAATTACAGAACTTAAAAGATTTTAAGCACAATGTGCACAGTTTAATCAAAAATATTGAGAGAGAAAAATCAAAAGCATGGTTTTGATTTCGATACTGCTGGAACCACTTGAATAGAGCTGATTTTACTTCAGGAAAGGTGCACATCTTCATTCGTTTCAAATTCGGATTCATGGATTCTACCGCTTTAGAAGTTTCCCTTTTTCTTTTAATATCATTGACAGAGTACTTGCTTGGACATCTTTAATAGCTAAGAAAACTCACTCTGTCTCTCAGGAATTTATCAGCTTGCAAATGATCAAACCAAAGAATGAAGGGGAACACATCTTAAATTATGTCAGCCTTTGAATAAAGGTAGAATTAGTTGACTTGAAAACTTGACAGCTTAAAAGCAAATTCGTAGTCCAGCAACATGTCAAAGTGTAAACAGGACAGTAAAAAAAAAGAAAAAGCTAACTTATTTTCCACACGGGTAACTCCTTTATCGCCCACTGGCTCAACAGGTGCTCTTCTTGCTTTACAGGTCCATTGTGCAGAAATTGCAAGTGAAGGTGAAATAATTTCTTTTTTTCAAAGTCACTTCTTTCTCTCCTTTTTTTTTCGTAATTTCGAAATAAATTTCGAGTCGTCTTAGAAAAAACTTCGAGTTAAAGGAAGGTGACTTCGAGATATTGAGAATGATTAGCATGGAATTAAAGACAAAAAGGTCGGGACTTGATAAAAACTTCGAATTATAGTAATATTCGAGTTATCGGACTTCGACTTATCGAGAATTGACACTATATTAATTTATTTAAACCCCACAATCACCACCGTATCAACCGGCGTGGTGATTGGGGGGAACAGAGCAGTTCACGAGGCGACCAAATACTCGCTGGAACAATTTTGATACAGTATGCAGAAACACATACAAAAGCATATAAACATTAAAATAAACAAAGCAAACAATTGAAAATGAAGTTAAATGAGAGTGGCATGGCTGGTAAATAGTATATATAAACAGCAGTAAAAGTTCCTTGAAAGTTATAAGGCCGGATATTTAGTCTTCTGCTTGTGACATGAGTAAAAACAATATTTTATGGATATTCATGCGTGAAACTGGATGAGAAAGAATATGTGTAACATTTCTGGAAAAAGAAAGGTTGGAGTTGTGAGTGCAATGGAAAGAGCTGGTTAGAAGACAGTAAAATATATTTTTTTGTTCAGGAGTTCCAGGTTGACTGAATGCACATATAATGGTGAGATAATTATATGTTTGCAATCAATCTGGAATTCCTGAACATTATATATTTAACAGTCCTCTAACCAGCTCTCTCCAAGATACCAAGACTTATACTATTTATAGAATATTTTAATTCATTATGGCTGACTACTAGTGTAATTGTTACCCTAAGAAACGAACGTTTCTGATTTTTTTTTATAGTGCGTTAAACCCTCTCTCTCCCTCTCATCAGAGTTTTCTGAAATGACTAATAGCTTATCAGTAGAAGAATGACTGATGCTAAATTCAGTCAACGCAATCTATTTTAAATCCTTTTCAAACCAGGAACACTTTGTAGGGCCGTTAGTTGTGTCTTAAAGGCATTCCTTCTCTTATTAGGTTGAGGATAGGAATAGGACGTTTTTGCAACCAAGTTTTGTATGTGCCCAAAATGTATTTCAAAATAAAAAATAACAGCCCTCTGATAATTCTTCATGAAAAAAAAAAAAACACTTTTTCAAATAATTTTTATTCATTATCATGCTGGATTAGCACACCAATGATAAGAAAGAAGTGAATTGAGCTTGCGTACAGTTGACGATGATCTCAATAAGCACTGCTACGAAACCCAAATGAAATTGGTTTAAAGCTTTGCTGTTGTTCAGGCAGAGCACAATCTGCTCCCTCATATTAGTAACTTTATCTTTCTTTCCTAACTATCGAGGAGCGAAGTGCGTTTCTTCTTCTTTTACGGTGACTAGAATTTTAAAAACTGCACCTTTTTATCGTTGATTTGTGCTTTTCTGTGGCTTACACCATCAGATGCCTCTGGTTTAAATACAAGGTTTGTTGACACAACGGAAAAACCATTATGAAATTATAACCACTTCTCACCCTATAATTCTCTAATAGTTAACTGATTTTTAATGGAGTAAGGAGCATGGATGCCCCTATGGGAGGTCATAGTGACCTCCCAAATATTTTCTTATTCGGCACAAACAAGGGGAGTCAGTACAATAAATCCTTTCAAAAATTCGATTTTTTGATTTTGGTATATTTTGAAACTCCATTTCAATACCTTTTTAATGATACAAACTTCTTGATCGTGCTCATATTAAAAGTAAGTTAAAATAATCTTTAAAAAAATTTAAACATGTTTTGATGAGAGTATGATTTTCCCCTATAAATTGCAATATCTCGAAATGGTATTTTTGAAACTAAATGTTCTTTTTTCTCAAAAACAAAATTGTGTTAGGCTTTGAAATTTTTACCACCAATTCCATACATCTAATTGCATTTATTAAGTAAAAGTTTTCGCATATTCCAAAAGTATTTTTCTATAAAGCTGATTTCGTGTTGCAAAATGGCATTTTTTTGAAAAAAATACAATGACTTACATCAGAATTTAAAAAAATAAGGTTTCTTTCTGTAAAATTTCATTTCAGTGTAGAGAAAAGAGTTCACTTAAGGTACAGAAAAAATTTCATAAATTGTATCTGTAATAGATTTTCAGAAAAAGGTACATGAACCTGTGCAAATTAACATTGACGATATAGGGGGTACTGACTCCCCTTAAGCAAATTAAAAGGCAGTGTTGCAGTATTGCATTTGTTTCTTTTTTCTTTAAAATTAAAATTTATTTTTAACGATGCTTATGTCCCTTCTCATTATAAGTAATATAAGTAAGGAATGTGTCGTTGCTCGTATTTTACATTCGGTTAAATTTGAGAAATTCCCCCTCCCAAAAATTTAATTTCGGGGCGCGATAAGGATCAGATGAACGATCAGATATGGCATGGGCACATTGGGCACAGGCCCAGAGCACCAAATTGGTAGCTAAAGTTTTGAAAAAATTGAGGTATGTATGCTGTAACAAAGCAAGATTTCAATATTTAGTTTAAAGATTATCGTTAAAAACTTCTTTAGCTAATTCCAAAGGCAAAGCATTACAGAATTTAACTAGATAGTTAATGGGGGAGGCACTAAATTAAGTTTGCGCCAGAGTCCTCTAAAGTCATAGTCAGTCCCAGGGCGCAAAAATAATTATGCAAAAAGGACAATTTCACCCAATGCAGCTGCAATTCTTTAAACTGCTGCAAATTAAGTAGATCCATGATAATTTTCCCACGATTTTCAGTGTAAAAATTACTAATACTCAAAATTTGGTTCGTTAGTGAATACCGAAAAATCAAATTTATCCAATAGGCTAGCAATTCGTACCATATGGCGAATTAATCAATTTAAATTAGCCCATTGAAGATTTTCGTTACAAAGTCTTTCTGAAAAAATGAATTGCATTGAACTTGTAAATCAACACTTGACTGAATTTTAGTTCCTACTTTCACAGCGTTTGCCGGTAATATTCTCCGCTGCAATATTCTGGGCAATAAATTGGGTATACTTTTTATTAACATTTTCTACAATTTTTTGGGGAAAACATTTGCCCGTTCATATTAGCTCACCCCCCCCCCCCTCCTTTTTTTTGTTCATCACCAATAATCCACTGAATAATATTCCGTGACCAAGTGCTGCCTCTTTCTTTTCGGCAAATACTTAGGAAATGTTTGCTTCAAATCACAAATTTTCGATAGCAGTTGATTGAGCAAGAGTTTTAAAATAGAAATTTACGATCAAAATTTCTAGAATGAAATTTGCTGTCAACTTGGTTTTAAAAATCATAATTAAGTTAATGAATTGGTTATTCCAGTAGTTTTCGTAGAAAGGAGTTGGTGCATTTAAAACTGTTGCTATTGTTGATGGATTTCCATATTTGTTGTTCAACTTCAAGGATTTTCTGAAATAAATCTTTGAAATTGGGGTAGTCGTGTCTTGTGATGGCGAAATTTGATCATAGATGTCACCACTGTTGCGCTCTGACGTCACATCACCCCAGTCCATTTTTATCGGAAAAGTTCCTGAAACAGAAATGTAGCAAACTTAAATTTGTTTTATGCAAGATGATGAAAGTCATAATTGATCATTCATTGACACAAAAAAGTTGTATTAAAAAAGATAGGAACAGAAAATTTCTCTGCGAGCAGGCAATTTAGTTATCAACTAATACTTTTCCACATATTACTATGAAAGATTAAAATTGGAGACTGTCAACATTCACCGGTGATTCATCGGAAATATTCGTTTTTCTACTTATGTCCGCAATGTAAATGTTCACATTCACTGACGAAAGTCGACACGATCTGGATTTCAGCTTTCCACATACATTACACATCTCTACTATAATTAGAATCCTACTTTTCTTTTTTGTACTGACACTGCTTGAGAAAAAAAACCCTCTGAAAATGCTTCTGGCATAAATTTTGCTGATTCGTATGTAAAATGATCCCCTAAATCTAAATATGACCACTGTTTTCCCCCATCATCCACCAATTTTGGAGATTTTCGGTTTTCGAAAATTTTATCAGTATTATTTTTATTTGGAGGGGAATGGTTAACCGTTGACATTCTTCCGAGTTGCTAGAGGGGTGAAAAGTTAAAAGGCATCAACATTGGCAGTAGGGAGAGAAGGGTAATAACTAGTGATGTGCCGGATCGTTAAAAAAGTAGATCCGCGGATACGGATACGGATCATTAGTGTCAAGATCCGCGGATACGGATACGGATACGGATCTTAAAATGTTTTTTCCCAATTCGACTATCCAATTGTAAATTTTATTACGGAAGGTATTCCCGTCACTATAATAACACTGCTTCTTCAAAAAACGTCATCTACGGCGAAAATGTAATAAAAACTATGATTTTACTCTTTAAAGAAATCTCCGTTAAAATTGAGAGAGAGTTGGAAGGAACGGGTCAGCGCTGCATTAATGCTTAAATAGAATGTGAATAAATTATTTCTTTCTTGCTCGGTAGATGTAGGTTACAGGAGCAAGAGTGGTAAAGCTGCTACTGGAGAGGCTAGAAATAATTTTTCGCATTTTATTTCAGCATAAATGCAGCGCTGACCCATTCCACCCAGATTACTCTGACCGACGGAATAACAGAGCCGGGAACACCTTTACAAACAGTACATAGCGAATTTTGTCTCACTTTTTTTGAAGGATGCCGAGAAAAATCAAAATGAAGAATAACAGAAACCCCAAATCAATAGCAAAAACTTAATATAAACTAAAAATTAAAAAAGGAAAAAAAAAAGAACGTGTCTCAAAGGGCCGTTGGTGTCTGAAATGATACCTTATAATTTAAATAGGGAATAAAATCTAAATTGAACGGAATTTAAGAGTCCTTTATTCAAATATTTAAGAATTTTTAGAATAGAAAAGATCCGTTTAAAATCCGTCAAAAAGTAACGGATACGGATACGGATACAGATCTTTATTTTTCCTCGGATATCCGCGGATACGGATACGGATATCCGGAACATCACTAGTAATAACATAGAGTGGATGAACAAGAGACTTAGATTAAAAGAAAAACATTTATTATTCTATAATCAGGGACGTAACCAGACTTTTGTTTCAAGGAGGGTTATACTAAACACATTTCTCATAAAATCTATATTATCAATCGAATTTAGTGACATTCATATATTGTATTGAATTTTACAACAATAGGTAATTTAACGTATTTATTAAATTAAGAAAAAAGTCTGATATGTAAATTAAAGCTTCCTTGTATCCCTGTTGAATAATCGAAATATTTTTAATAACTCAAAATAATAGATGCGTGCACTCATGTACGCGCATTCGGAATAATCTCTCTCGAATTCATATTTTTACTAATTAATATGAATTTTTACTAATGAAAATGAGCAAAATATAGAATTAGGTCTTTTAAATGTTAAAAAAAAATCAATGTTTTTGTTAGCGTCACGTTTTCAAAATGAGAAGGAAAATTTAACATTGTTTTGTAAGAAATGCACGTGCTCAAGCCCGCGGGTGGAAGGGGCAAGGCAGTCGCCATGAGGACCGTGTGGGTGCTACACCATCCCAGTTTTTCAGAAATGGGGCGGCCAATTTCATTTTAAAACGCAATAAAATACAGGAAAATATTGGCAGTATTAAAAAGTTAAAATACTTTTGTCCATTTATCAATTTCATTTATGAATGACAACGCACATTTACTTTACTTATGAATGACAATTCACAATTGTTATGAATTGAACTTCATCCCAATTGCAATAAATGTGAAAAAAAATTTTTTTTTTTTTTTCAGCTTATACTTTAACATAAAGTGCAATCTTAAAGCACAAGTAGGAGCATCCAAAATTCTGTATTGTTGAAATTATTTAAGTAAAGACTACCGAAATGTGCGTTCCTAGCATTTTTTTGCGAAAAATAAAGTATTTAGTTTCAGGGCTGTGTCCAAGGGGAGGGTTTTAGGGGTTAAACCCCTCCCATAGGGGAAAAAATAAGTCAAATGAAGAAAATGTATAGTTGACTTAGATTAACTTTAATGTGAAAATTTGCGTGCAGCGGTTTTTTTTTTCTTTTAATTTTCTCTTTGAAGTTTTTCTGCAATTTACAACTGTTAAAGCTTTACCAACTGAAGTAATATTTTGGAAAAACTATGGAGGAAGAACTGCTGAAGGATTTACTATTGCTCAGCTTATTGTAAGGAGGTTATGATGTATTTGGCATAATGTTGCAGCTATGAAGATGCATTGGTGACTGTGTTTGTAATGTAATTTACATCTGTAATAAGCTCTTTTTTGTGCAGCTTATTAAACATTATTTCAGACTATAACAACTGATATACAAGCTGCATTATAGAAGAATCTGTGGACAGTTTTCAATGCTTATTGAAATATATCGCATAGTAAACAGATTACGTTGAAAAGAAACAAACAAGGTTTGATTAAAGTGAACCTGTAAAATGAAGGAATATTTCGGTCCTTTGTGCAGTTAGAGTTATCCTTATGGGGGAGGGGGGGGAGGTACAGCAGTCCTTACAGGTGTATAAACGCGCCATTTGTCATGAAACTAAAGATTGTGAGGGATTGAATTCCCCCTTCCTCCAGGTAAGATTAAAAGCCCTCCCTTCATAAAAATCTGGACACGGGCCTGTTTAGTTTCCTTCACTCAGTGTCCCTCGAATAGATCAAACCCACGATTTAGAGACCTTCAGTTTAAAAATGACTAGATAAAAAAAATATGAAATATATCATCCTGAAAATCATAGTTAAGAGGAGAAAAATACACAGGCCCAGGAAATATAGCTTAACTAGGAGAAAAATTTAAAATATAGCGAGAGAGATGAAAACATTGAAATAAATATTCACATTCTAAGTGTTTGAATGTAAAAATCGAAAGTAAAACAAAACTTTATGAGAGAGGTGAAGAAGGATTGATATTTAAAATAAAATAGAGTGGAAAAAAAGACCTATTCAATGTCACCAAAGCACCAGATCAGTTTAAAAAGAAAGTTTTTTTTTTTTAACCTGGGGTCGCAAATGTCTTGCAATGCAAGATATACTAGGCTGGAAATTGAAAGTTTTACAATGGAAAATATAAGTTTAAATGGTGTTTCATATTTTTTATCAATAGTTAAAATAAATAAAAGAAGATTTGGACGTAGCCAAAAGGGGGAAGAGAGGGATCCAAAAGCTTATATCTTCTTTCCTAGTCACTAAAGTTCGCCCAAAGTGCGTTTTTGAAACTTTGCTTTTTAAGGAATTCCTGAGAAAAACGTCAGAACCCCAACCCTTAGTTCAACGTCATTAAAGATGGTCTACAACAGCGTATTTGGTATTTCAGCTTCGAAAAACTTCGAGGAGAGCGTTTCCGCCGCAAATGACCTTGAAACGTCCGCTCCCCATCATTAAAGAGCGTCAGAAATCAGTGTTGAAAAGATTTCGGAGATCTCTTGTGTGTGTGTGTGTGTGTGTGTGTGTGTGTGTGTGTGTGTGTATGTGAACATCTCCTTCCCATTATATCATCGAAGATCGTCTAACATTACCTTTTTTAAGCTTCAATCTCAGGAAAAAAAAAGAGGAGGAGAACCCCAAAATCCCTCTTTCCCCATAACAACATCATGACAGAAGAATTTTTGGCCTATTCCCTAAAATTAAATTAAAACCTCAAATTAAATCTCGACCCCAAAAAATTTTTGCAACTGGCCATAGTTCTTTTCCTATCTATCTACTTCGTTTCTCACTTTCAGATTATGTATTATGCAAAAGTCCATGTTATGGTGTCATGGACTGCCAACCAGACCTTTATTTCTTCCATTGTCCACTAACGTCATCTTCTCACATTAAATATAACCCTTCTTTTTCTCCTTCCGAAAATCTTCGCACAGCTTTCTTCCTCCTTCATGCAAATAAATTATTACACACCCTCTTTTCCTTCTCAGTCAAAAGAATTTATATTGTTCAGGGTTCTTAAATTTAAATTATGAATTCATATATAAAAAAAATACTGTTGTTTCTAGAATTTAATAAACTGTTTTGTTTTTGTTAAGATTGCTAATAGGAAAGTTGCAACCTATTAAATGTTCATATTTTGGCTATTGGATATTGTTCATTGACCCTCAAAACTAAAAAATTCACCATCGCCGAATTTTAAAACACCGTGGTTGATTTTTAATAATTTTTTAAAAATCCACGCGCAAAAGTGCGCTCTTCTGAAACGTCAGAACAGCCTTCCGCCGAAGATCCCTTGTTTTCGCTAGGGACATTTTGAGCGCGCTGATATCTTTACTTTTTAGAAATTCAATAATCCTTTTGAACACACTATGGAGACCGGATTCGTTAAAGCACAATCTAAATAATCTTCCTCATGTAACATCAATGATGATATTCGAATATTTCCGAAAGGATGAGAGGTTTAATGTTCCAGAAACGCGAGGAGTTAAATGCGATGAGATAAGCCTTTTACGTTTCGTCTTCGAAGTCGAATGCGTGACCTTCGGCTTCTCCTCTATCGGAAGAGCGCATGACGTCACTTCCTGTGCCATTTGACGTCACAAGCGCTTGAACTTTAAAAATTAATTTAAAAAAAAATTACTTATCGTATCGCAAAATTTTTTTTACCTATGATGTTCATACATGTTACTCTATCATATAAAAATAAAATTGAAAAATCGAAAACTTCCCTATTTCCCAACTACCGAAATCTGCCTGCTTTTGCGAATAAGAACTCGTAATAGATCCGATTTCATGAGCGATTATAAGTTGAAGGGCCACGGGGAAGAATGGTCATAGTCCACCATGCTCAAATTTTCCTCATTACGTTTTTGAGCTTGAAATCTCGAATCGTTTCCAAGTTAGCCTCATTCTTCCCTGTTAAAACTCACTCACTATGATGATTCTTGCCTGAATAATATTGCTCTTGAATATTGTCTGTAATAATCTACCTTTTCCCATAGGTTAACCAGAGTTTTTTTAAAAAAATGGACTTTGATCGTTCTTTCCCGTAGCCCTTCAGTTATATACTAGAATTCATAAGAGGGCGATTCCACGGAAAATGGTAATTCGTCCCGCACGTGACGCCTTATATATTATATTAAAATAATAATTTGAAAAGGCAATGATAAAAATTTAATGGCTTATAAAATTACAAACGAATGCGTGATTCCTTAAGCAAAAGATTCCATCATTACTTTTTAATGAAATATAGGAATCGTTTGGTGCTTGACAAGGTGACTAGTTTTTTATGGAAATACATAATTTTTTCAATGATTCACTGTTAAAAAAAATGTATTCAAAAATGAAACTCTGAATGTATTCATTTTTTTTTGAATACAATTGATTCAAAAATGAGTAAATGTGGCATCAAATACAAACATACGAGAAATACGAGTCATGAAATGAGTACATGTGTTTCTCAAAATTGAACCTTATTGATTCGGAGCTATATTGAGTAATGAAAGTATTCAAAAATGAGTAAATTTTCATTATTTTTGAATACCCATTTTTAACAGTGTTGCTATTGCTTCTCAACAAGTGAGATATGTTTAATTTATATTAGAACCTTTGTTCTCAAAATCTATAATTTATTTTAACATTAATATGGTATTAATAGAGCAAAAGTATTAATTAATTCATTAACAAGGTTCAAGAGGTTGACTTTGGATGTCCCGCTCGTGATGCATCCAAATCAATTAAATTTTAAACAGCAAAATCGTTTATTAAAAATATAACTGTGTCAGGAGTATTTTTGGATCAAATGTTAAGACTAAAATATTAGCTTAATCCTGTTTCATTAAAATACCAAGGGATGTGACAAAATGTTATTGAAATTTAAGCGCCTTTTTGTCCCGCACGTGACGGTGAATGGCTCAAGGTAGATATAGAAGAAAGTTTTGTGATGGGACTACAACATACTAGTTTAACTTGTATCTCCGGGATTTTTAAAAACTTTTTCTAAATATTATGTTTCAGATTATTTAATTGATATTACCTGTGTCCGTGCCTGGTGTAATTAACGGAATATCCATCGTTGATTCTAAGTCTTTTTTCACGTGTCCGTTCAGCAACTAAAATTAACAAAATAGAACATTATGATCGAGGCAGTTGTTTAGTTTTACATTTTAAAGAATGAATTGTCTGCTTTCATTATTTGCCATTTATGGGCAAGGGATGAATGTGAGTACCGTTTAGATGTGGTTCGAGCAACATACGATGCACACTCCTGGTAATAAGGCATTGCTCATTGCTTTCTACTTAGGGATTGCCAGGGTTCGCCGATATACTATATCAATCGATATATATCACGATATATATACGACATTTATTTTGAGAATATCATGATATTTTGATATTTTCGATATTTATTTTTACAAATATGGTGTTTTCAGTATAGAAAGTATGTTAATCATAGTAATATTGTTCATTTATTATTAAAAATAGCCAAAATTTTATTTATTATATTTTTATGATGGAATATTAATATAACAAAGTAATATAATATTTCCTTTTTACTTGTATTTTATATTCATAAAATTAAGTAATGTGACAATTTTAATTCATATTAAACTGCCTAATTAAATTTTAAACATTGCTCAGAAGAAAAAAAAATGTCTTATGACTATGCAAACTAAAGCACTAAAGCATAGGTATTATTTATTTCTGAATCATATATCTAAAAGTAGCTAACAGAAGAAAAATGAGTAAAACAGTTAATGCTAAATTAACTTCATTAAATTGATAGAAATGTAAACTGAAAGATTAGATATAAATAATGAAATAAACATTAATTTTAAGTCTTAATTATATTATAACTAGCAAAAATACCCGACGTTGTTTGGGTCAGTAATAATTGTGAGAAACAATCGCTACTTTCTTTCGTTTTCTGTTTTAAGGGAAAGAACTTAAAATACACCGTTTTTACGTGAAATCGAGCTTCTTTCTTACCCATAAAAGTAAAATAGCAATAAGTATAAAGAACGGACGAGTATTCATTTAGAATTGAAGCATATAAATCACGAATTGAAGCATATAAAAATTTGACGAATTTCCAAAATATGAACTAACAAAAACAAAGATCACAAAAAAAAAAAAACAACCGTGCGCTTTATTTTAGTAAAAAGTACACACATACAAAAAGAAAAAAAAAAGCGCTCTCTACTATGAACTATGTTTCTCTAAGTGTGCAAAAAGTAGAGTTTAAAATTTTTTAAATGACTTTAAACTCATGTTTGCTCCGGAGGAGCCTTGATTCAAAATTTTCCTTACGATTTACTTTTAATATTGCTTTTGTTAGGCAACGAACTTCCGTAGCAATGGGTTTTATATTTAATCATTTGATGGGGAAATTACATGAAATTTACTGTTTTCCATCACAGTTCTTTAAACTAAGTTTTTTGGAATAAATTATAGCCTATGTTGCTCCCTGATAATGTAGCTATAAATGGTGAAAACATTGTTAATATCGGTCCAGTAGTTTTGAAGATTACCCCGGATATACATATAGAAGTAGCCATTTATGTATAAAGACAAGCTGCGTCACAAGCTGCAAACTGTAAGTGATTTTTTTTAGTTTAAGACAAAGCAATTCGAAAGCAATAAAAAAATCGCAATAAATATTGGATGAATAATTGTTTGTTTGAATATTCAAATTAATAACTCATAATATACATTCAAAAAATTTCAACCGTATTAGCGACTCCTAAAACTGGATTTGAATTAGAAAGTAAAACATGTAGAGATAAGCAAAAATTAAATTAATAAAAAAACCAGAGCTTGAACTAAATTCAATCGTAGACGATGAAACATAAAAGCAACTTTACTGTATTAATTAGTGAATTATAGGAAAGTTTTAAAACTAAAATTGCTTATCGCTCTGCACCAAAACTGAAAAATTCAAAGCTTGAAATGGTGCCCGAGCTCAAATACGCCACCTTTCGGTAATTTAAGATACTAGCCGAAGGGATAAAGCATTTCAATTTTGCAGAAAAATGGTATATGACTCATTGGACAGGTCATATCATAGACTAATAAAAAGAATAGACCGAGCTATGGCAACCCTTTTGCTGTTCATAAACCAAACCATGTGACTGGTGGATATCCTAGCAACAGAGAGCGTTGATCGTAGCAGACGATCAACGCCCGCGAGAAATAAAATAAATAGAACTGATGGAACACGGAAGAATGATCTTTTATGAAATCCGGTTTGTAAATTTGTTATTCTAAGTAGTAAATATTTTGTTAATATAGTGAGTTTTTCGTTTAGATAGTACTGTTCATTTTCTTTAGTCAATTTCAATAACTCTCTAAAGCATTTAAAGATGCAAGCGCCGAAAAAGAATCAGCAAAAGGTAAGATTTTTACCTACAATTTTAATTTAAGATACCGATTAGTACATTTTTGCGTTAACGCAAAACATTTACGCCATTACGTTCACGCCAACGCTGACGTAGCAGTTCCAAATGAAATAAAAGTTACTGAAAACTGTGATCAAAAACTAATTACTAATGTCAAAATAATGCATACTAAAAGAAAACAGTTCAATTTCTGCACCTGGAAAAAAATTATAATAAAAACACAGTCTTAAAATACATGTCGAGTGCCAAACTATAGATAATGTTGCCATCTAGTAACCATGCTGCCAAAGTTTTCGCCAAGCCTCCCACTAGTCATATGATGTATCCATGAACCAATTTTTTTCATCAGCAAATCTGGGGAAGCTCGGTCTACTCTTATTATTAGTCTATGGGTCATATCCCTCATAAGCATGTCAGTCTTGATTTTACCTCTTTCACCCGCCATTAGCCAGAGACTTAAGCTCCTCCTACAGTTTATTTGAATCGGAAATAAACAAATTCCTACCCTAAAATTCGCCATTGCAAAACTTCGCATGTTTGGTAGTTTCAAAATGCAAATAAATAAAAAACGCGCGAAATTTAGAAATTTAACAAAATGTGCCACATCCAAAATGATCAAACTTGCACAGCGTAATGAATTCAGTTTACCTGAAACGTAACGGAATATTGCGGAAAGCAAATTTTAAAGAATAAAAGGAATAAACTTACGTGCAAAATAGCCAGCTAAACAAAAACTATGCACCATCAAAATGAAACAGTTTTGCCGCCGGTTCTGTGATGTCATCTCAGAGAAATAAAACTGACGGAGAAGAATACGATCAAACCCTGCCGCAAACGAAATGTTTGCTTAAACGTTCATGCGAGAATTTTTGACCCAGTGATGGAATTTCTTTATCTTCATTAGGCATGAAATTCAGACAATGACATCATTTTTTTTTCTCAACTTTTTTCCGTTTTCTAAAAAGTCGTCTGCTCGAAATATGATCGAGGAAGATGTCTTTGCCTCACGCGAATCTGGCAACGCATTGGACGAATCTGTTCTCGTTTTGCGGTTTTTGCGTAAAGAATATCGTCATAAGCGGGTGATTTTAGATGGTCGCTTTCATTGCTCGTCAAAGGAAAATGGGCGAGCTTTACTCATAAAATAAGCAAAAGGAAAACAAAAGCCTTAACCTTGATTGCAGTCAACCGTTCAGAAGATGCGTGATTCAAACTCTAGCCGTTATACTTGGTTTAATAACTTCCATTTGCAACACATTTCCCGATGCTTTATTCCTTATAGACATATTACAGGCATTTTTATAGCACATTAAGAATTTTGTAGAGTTCTATCCGACATTTTTTGTGGATGAGATGATTTCGGATTTGACACACTGAGTTCAAGGCAATAAGGAATTTAGAATTTCCCTAAAAATTTATTTCAATAAATTTTAAAGAAAAAATATTTTTAGAAGAAAACTAACAATATAAAGTATCAATGATGGAAGTATACCTTCGTGTGCAAGTGTTAAAATAACTGTGGTGTTTTTTTTTTTTTTTTTTGAATTTAAATTTGAATTATTATCTTTTTTAAAGACTATAAATAAAGTTAACGTAACAGTACCGAAGCAATGCACATTTACTTCAACTGCGTCCAATATAAAAAACAATAATAAAAAAAGAACACCCTCCAATGGCCATTAAAGTCGTGCATAGGCGGAAGCAGATCCAGAAGCAAACGGGAGACATTAACAGTCTTATTCACCAGCTGATTCGAACCTCTTCTTCAGCCAATAGAACCAGCCCGAACTAATAGAACGTATAGAGTCCCTGTACAAACTCCCGATGTCTAATAAATACTACTGTTATTGGTTGAACAAGGCACAGATCGACGACATGGTTATGTAACTAATGCTCGAATCCATAGGTGAATACGGCCATCAAGCAGTCAAAGTGGAAGGCCGGGGCTCACAACGTACCGCCCTTGGAAATGCATATAATAAAATACTTTGGCACCTACTGTTTTCTCAGTATGGAACAGTTTCACAAGCTACCTAAAACTTTGACCTGATTGTTATTGTATTAGCATTAGAAACTTTTAAGTTTGCATGACATAAATGCATGTGCAGTTCGGTTTAATATTATCAGCAGTGACAGACCAGGAATTTTTTTTTTATCTAAGTAGCTAGGGGCTGACATCATTCTAAGTTTTGTATCAATTTTTCCAAATTTTGCTTAGAGTAAACGAAAGCGTCTCCTTAGTCTATTATCATAAATTCATCATTTAAAAAATAATTAAAATAATATAAGGTAATTAACATTGACTACGACTTTTGTTGTCGTCAAAAATATTATAATCATTGTAAAAAAAAAAAAAAAAAAATCCGAAGCGTTACTGATAATTTCCATGGAACATTTCGAGATTTCACAGATTTTCCCCCATTTCCTGAGAAAAATTAAATATTTTTGTCAAAAGGTTTCCTAAATTACTCCAAGTTGCACGAATGCAGACTTCTCACAGCTGGGAAAAATACTTATAGCTAACAATTTAAAGATTTAACTGAAAGTATTTATTAAAAGAACGATTACGGTCCTTCCAGATTGACTAAGCTCCCCAGAGAGTATAAGTATCTGGATTCCGCAGTTTTTCAAGAATTGCAAGCAAGTGAGATGCTTGCAATTCCGTCTCAGCGGTTGGCCCTAGTTGCAATAAAGCTTTTGGAGCTTTCTTGGCAAATCAGAAAGGCGCTAAGCTACTATTTAAAACATACCTAAGGTTCTCTGAAGGTTCCAGAAACATGACTGGCATTAACCGGAGATATTTCTGTATTACTTAGAAAGATTTAAGGATGATTTCAGGAAGGTTACTGACTTACAGTGGCGTAGCCAAGGGGGGTTCCAGGGGGGTCCGGACCCCTCCCGAAATAACTAAGTGTAAATATATGATTCAAGAAAGAAAAAGGCCTTGTGTTGAAAACTAATTTAAACTCAAGTAAAAAAATAGAACAAAATATATATCTCTTGTTCAATACATAACATACAAAAAAGGGAAAACTAGTTCAGTAAAATAAACTTCACGGGTGGGGGGGGGGGGGAACTGTAATGAGGTAGAACTTTATTGCAATGATTCTCAATTTTTCTCTAGTGTACGAAAATATTCCTCTCCAGCGTCCAAAACATTGGTTTCCCTTGTGTCATTGAATTAAGACACAGATTGTGAGGATACACTGTTAAAACTACAGGATGCATTCGGCACCTTTCAGGGGAAAAACGCTTGTTCACCAGCGGCACCCAATACGGAGCCGAAATCGCACCTCTAAATAGGGTGAAAAACAGGCACCTTTTAAAAAATAGACAGCCGGAGTGAAAAAAAAGGAACCTTCGGAGAGAGAAATGGCACCCTTACTATAGATCATCATCCCCCCTCCCCCGTATTGTGTGCGGTTTTTGAATACAGTTGTGTATTTTTTTCTTTTTTTTTTCTTTTTTTAAGCTTTGTTTTGATTTATGATATTCTACGTTTGGGACATTTTTCACATTGAACTCGGTACTGGAAATGATTAAAACATGTAATTACAGCATTTGATCATATTTCAGAGTTTTCAACATAGTTAAAAAGTGCTCATTGCTCTAACTCAGTGTGTCTCAACCTCTTTTGACCCACGGACGCGGTAAAAGCAAAAGAAAAACTTTGCGGACCTGTGAAATCTTTATCGTTTTCTTAAAAATTCATAAATAAATAATATTAATAATAACTCTGGGGCCGTTAAAAACATGTGAAAAATTCAGAGTTCTGATGAGTTTTTTTTTCACAAAAAGTAATGTTAAGAATTAATAAAACAATAAATATCTACCCCTTTACTTGGTATCAAAGATCTGTCACAAATCATTATAATTTAAAGACGAGTAATTATTTAAATAATGTGAGAAATTATACATTTACTAAAACATGACACATTCCGAAGATCAGTAGCGGCGCTAGGCGTCGGCGACGTCAGCGACTGCCGACGGCCTCGCGCAGATAGGGCCTCGCAAAATTCTCAGAAGTAAAATCTCAAAAGTTTTAAGAAAGTTCCATGTTTTCAATTGAAGCTCTTATTAAATGCAACACACACAAAAGTAAACAAAATAGTGCATGCAGCGGAGACTGCACAGAGCCAGCCTTAGCAAATGCGGGGCCCAATTCTGTCGGACCTGAATTTAAAATATTCAGTAGCTACAGCTTATTCATCAGCTAACTCTATTCACACTATATTCTCTACACACGTACACCGAAAGCATTATGGAGCATCTGAAAATTTCGTTTCCAGATCTTACATTTCGCGATATTTCCAGTTTAAAGCCCCCAAATACTAAACAACATCGAAAATCGCTTAAAATTGTGTTTTTGTAGCTTGAATTTCAAAAATTACCGAGCCTGATATAACAAAATATGGCCTTACAATCGCATTTTTAAGGCTTGAATTTCAGAAAATATTCGGTCAAGGGTCCCCATACCGCCTTTCTTTTATATCATTAGCAATTAGGTTTTTAAAACTACATTAACAAAAAGTTTAAGTGGGCTGGCTCCTGAATATAAAATATTGCTAAAGTTTTTAGGACCATAATTTTCAAAATTTTTCGAGGGAAGAGCTCCCTTCCTTCCCGTAAAATCTTTAAAGTTAGTCTAAAATTCTGTTTTTAAAACTTCAATTTCGAGAATTTGCAGGGGATTGATTTTGACCTACTTTTTTAAAAACAAAAGAATCTATCTGGGACAGTCTCTGACCTTAAAATCAATAAATATGGCCTATAATTACGTTTTTATGGCTTCAATTTCTAGAAATTTCCACCGAGACCTCTGTAAAGTTTTTCCCCTAACATCAGCAAAGAAAGCCTAAAATGGCGTTTTTAAACTACAAATTTTAAAATTTTTCCGTGGGAGGACACCCGGACCGCCGTTTCTATCTGGTCATTTTTTCCCCTTCAATGTGCTGCCCCCTCCCACCACCACCAAAAAAAACTTTTTGATTGCGCTACTAGTCAAGAAATGTTTTTCTCCTATAGCAATTAAGTGAATTGGGAACTCTAAGTGCCAATAGTTAGTACAAAAATTAATTCCATGAATTCAATTACTTGTCTGAAAATATTTTATGATTAAAATAGGGCCTCGCAAAACTGCATCGCCGACGTCTACTTTAGCTCTCACGCCGCCACTGCCGAAGATGAAGCATAGCTGTACCTATGAATTATTTACATGAAGAGTCAAAAATATTCAGGGATATTACAGTTACGGAAAAACAAAATCGTTTCATAAACATTAATCAAGAGTAACAAAATAAAATGCACATGAAGTTTTTCGACAGTTAAAAAACCAAAAGAAATTTCTAACGCTATCGAGACATTAACCGCTAACAGGAAATGATTCTAACACTTGAATGAAAAAGCAAAAAAAAAAAAAAAAAAGAGCTAGACTGAGAGAGATTTTTTTTTCGGCTAGCTTTCTGTTATAATCTACGAAGAACAAGAACCATTTTTATTAAGATTCTCACTTGTTGATTATTTATAATCTTATAGCAGGGTTTTTTTTTTTTTTTTTTTTTGGGTGATTAATAAAAGCTGCTTATCGAGTACTCAAAAAAATGACAGATATTTTTAGTAGCGTTTTGAATGATGGAAATTTCACAACAGTAACGGTAACTGAAAAGCAATAAATGCACTTTTAAACACTTAACTATGTTTGAAAGCCCTAAAAGCTACAAAGTGATCAAAAGCTGTACTTACTTGTAATTTCGGATAATTAATCCTAGAAAAGTTATGTCTTAATCCAATAGTGTAGTTCATTCAATGTGAAAGACACACAAACGCAATCATCATTTGTCCGCCATATTGAGGTGGTTGAATGTATGTCTAAGGCAAAAGCGCATGCGCAATGAGGCTTTTTGCCATTACATGCTGTTTCGGCTCCTCCGCTCTATTTTCTGGCCTGCATTGCACCTTCAGGAACTATGCTTTCACCTTAAAAGGAATATTTTCACTCGTCTGGAAGCCCTGGTTATAACAGTGAATGATTGGAGCAAAAACGAAAAATAATATCATTAAGAGCCAGTTTTTATAAGAGTCAAGCAGGTCAGATACATGTCATTTTTTGATTTCGCTAAAAACTTTACAGTGGTTTCTCTGAATGATTTTAAAAAACACATGTTTTTTCTTTTCTTCCAAAAAATTTTTTTGTGAACCACAAAAATTCCGAAAGTTGGTCCCAACTTAGGGTTTTTCTCAAATTGATATTTTTTAATATTCAATTATCACTGCGCATCAGCAAAAGTAATCTTTGTGATTACAACATGATATTTAGTGCCTTAAATGAAATATATCGTAAATTTTATGACTGACCTTCAGTGGACCCTGGCAGGGGTGTCTAAACCGTGCCGAGGAAAGTGAAAATACGTCATGTTTGAGGCATCTTGGTTCCATGCACTGAGGTTCAACCATAGTTTTTGAGAGCAATTTGTGTAGTGATATATTTAAATTATTAAATAGGCTCATTAAATGCATGGTTAATGCTTACTGTTGCGAAAAAATAGCAGTTTTGTCATCAAAATATGATAAAAAGTGTACTTTTTTAGGGGTCTGTATCTCAGTGCATTGAGGGTCAGTATAGAACTTACTGCCTGCATTTAAAACTAGAGTATGTGTATTTTTACAATCAAGTGACAAAACTATGGGCAAATTATTTTCAAGAACACAGTACGTATTTCAAAAAAGTAAAATAAACTATTTAGTTTTCAATTCAATCAACATATCCGGGTTTACACTTTCCTCCAGGGACTTCCAGATACTATTTAAGAATATAGTATGATCAAAAACTTACCATAAAAGAGTTATAGACTGATCTTGCTTACTCGCATACTTTATACTATAATAACTGGGAAAAAAAAGGGTTATTATTGGGGTTAAAACGTAAGCTATTTGAAACACTTTTTTGAAGATGTTTTAGGTATATTTTTAATTATTTTAATTAAGATAGTTTTTTTTTTTTCATTTGTACTGTACATTATAGTTCGTTGACATTCGTTTAGGCTGTACATAATAGCGACAAAAATTATTTTCTCTGCACTAAACTACCATTATAGTAAACAATTACTAAGTCATATTTTATTACTTATGATAAAAGCAATGCTATGACATTGTAAAACAAGGATATAATTGCCTAACTGACTAGTTGGACAGTAAAAAAATGCAAGACAAAGCATTGTTGCTTGAGTACAACTAACTGGATGCGTCGTTAACTCTAAAGCAATTTCCTCATCTTGAAGTGCATTTTATGAGTCTGCAGCATCATTGCCCATAGTTGTGTCACTTGTTTGTGAAAAGACATACACTCTAGTTTGAAATGTAGGCATCAGTTTCTATACTGATCCTCAGTGCACTGAGATACAGGCCCTTAAAAAGTACATTTTTTATCACATTTTGATGTTTTTCTTTCACTTTGGTTCTATTTATCATATTATAAAGTATGCGAGTAAGCGTAATCAATCTATTTGCAAGTTTTTACTCTTTTATGGTAAGTTTTTGATCATACTAGTTTTTTAAGTATTTTCTGGAAGTCTCTGGAGATAAGTTTAAACCCAGATATGTTTACTGAATTGAAAACTGAATAGTTCATTTTACAGTTTTGAAACACGTATTGTGTTCTTGAAAAGAATTTGCTCATAGTTCGGTCACTTTTTGTGAAAATACACATACTCTAGTTTGAAATGCAGGCATCCAGTTCTACACTGACCCTCAGTGCTTCAGTGCACTGAGATAAAGGCTCATGAAAACTGCACTTTTTAACAATTTTCGATACAAAAACTGCTATTTTTTTGGCAGCGCAGAGGGTGAGCCATGCAACTAATGAGAGTACTGAATAATTTATATATGTTCTTACGCAAATTACTTACAAAAACCATGGTTGAGCCTGAATGCAGGGAACCAGAGGGCCTCAAAAATGGCACTTTTTCATTTTCTTCGACAAAGTTTGGTGACCCATGAAAGGCTGCACTAAGGTTAGCCACAAAATTTATTATATATTTCAATTTAGGTACTAAATGTCATTTTGTGAACACAAGAATTTTTCTGGCTGATGCTTAATACACAGAAATAATTGCATTTTACAAAACGCTGATTTGGAAAAACCTCTACGTCGGGCTCTACTTTACGAATTTTTACAGGTCCCCAAAAATTTTTTTGGAGGAAAAGAAAAAATATATGTCTTCTAAAATCTTTAAAAGAATTCACTGTAAAAATTTAAGCAAAATCAAAAATGGTGTACATCCAAACACCCCATTTCTGCCCGGTCCTTTTAAAAACTGGCTGTTAAATGCCTATCGATAATCTAAGTAATTCTTCCCGTGGTATCACTTTTAGTATGCGTAAACGTACCCCATTCGATGCGTAAACTTGCCTCATGTGCGGGGCAAAGTTATACAGCCGACTTGGACTTATAAATTATTTATTTTTTTCACGGTTAAAAACACTAACTGAGCACCAACTGAATATACAAATTTTTACTTCGTTAACTACTTCATAAAACCACAGTCCAAAATTTTCTAAGTTGTTACATAAAAATTAGAAAATTCATTGAAAAAAATCCACGTAAACGTGCCCCGGTCTACCCTACATATTTGAAGACTAATTTATCAAAAGGGAATCATATCCATATCCCAAAAATGATTAGGAGGTCAAAAAAATTAGTTAAGCAAACAGCAAAATAGTTTTATAATATTTTCTGGGTACAGAATTGATTACAAATGCATAACAGATTATGTCCTGTATTAGAGTAAGAAATTTTCGTACAAAAAAATCAAGCAGATATCGCCATTTTAGTTTTCGATACTTGTCCTTTGGAAGGAAAACCTGAATGTGAATAGCTAGCTCCACTTTTACCAAAACCCTAATTTAACACTACGACCTCATATCGAAGTGTACTTGAACCTACACTGTAAAAAAATTCCGAAACGTTACTAGTTATTTCCGTGGAACGTCTCGGGATTTCACACGTTTTCACCTATTTCCCCGTAAAAACAAGTATCATCACAAAAAAGTTTCCTGAATCGCTACAAGTTGCACGCGTGCAGACTTTTCACTGTTGTGGAAAATAATTATAGCAACCAGTTTATAGATTGAATGAGCGTGTTTATTAAGTATATCGACCTAATATTGCTTACGGCCTGTCCAGATTGACTAAGCTCCCAATAAGAGCGAAAATGTCAATGGATAGCTAAAACTTTGCAAGGCAGGGATCGCAGACAAGAGATATGCTTGGTTCCTTCTTGCATAGCTTTGGCCGTGGTCGCTCTGATTTTTATGGAGCCTTCTTGGTAAAGTAGGAAGGTTCTAATCAATTACACTAAACCTACTTAATTTTTCTAGAAGGTTCTAGAGATATGACTGGCTTTAATATGGGAGATTTCACACTTCTTCATAAAGTTTCCAAGTCAATGTCAGAAAGGTTACTGACTTTTAGCGGAAAGCGTTCCTGATTTTTCAAAGATATATTACTGGAAGAAATAGGGCACATCAGCTGCCCATTATTTTCCAGGAACGTTTCTGAATCGTTTTTACAGTGTAGTGGATTAAAATGTGAAGTTTTAAACATGTGATCTAAAACCTTCACATTTTAATCACATTTAAAAACCAAAAGTTGGTGGGGGGGGGGGAGATTTCGTTCCACAGATTCAATCAGAATACGTTCCCTTTTGTTCGAAACGAAAATTGAAGGAAACGGATTTGTTACCTTTTGTTCGAAAAGTCAAACTTTACCCTTTAATAGAGTAGGAATTGTTCCATTTGGATTTCAGGAGACTAAGGGTTCGATAAAGGGATCTGAAAAATGTAGAAAACGACGAATAACGGGATTTTCTGAAAAGTGATGTTCTCTTTTGAAAAAATGCTTCTCACTTACTATTTTACCAGTGGTACCCGCACGGCTTTGCCCGTAGTTGAAAATTAAAAGGTCATTCGGTTCGCCTGTATATTTACAAATAATGGATGACGAATTTCTCGCCAATTGGCTATGTTCATTCGCTTTCGCATTCCACGACATGATAATTTCGTAATTTACTTGTCCATCTTATGATAATTTTACTCCGGAAAATGTTCTTAAAATTGAAATAGAAAAAGAACAAAATCGAATTTTTCAAAAATTGCTCCCAGGTGCACACCCCCATGCTACAAACTAACTTTGCCAAATTTCATGAAAATCGGCAGAACGGTCTAGGCGCTATGCGCGTCACAGAGATCCTGACAGACAGAGATCCGGACAGACAGAACCATATCGAATTTTCGAAAAGTCGCTTCGAGTTGCACACCCCCATGGTACAAACTAACTTTGTGCCAAATTTCATGAAAATCGGTCGAACGGTCCAGGCGCTATGCGCGTCACAGAGATCCTGACAGACAGAGATCCGGACAGAGGACATTCAGCTTTATTATTAGTAAAGATAAAGAAAATGGTTCGTTTCAAGCCATTTACGGTGCAGAAGTGGTACTTATTTTTATTTACGGTTTACCATATCACTCATATTGGAAAAGCTCAACACAACGCATGTTAACCTATTGTATTCAGAAGCCAACAGTGCTACATTATTAAGCATTACTCATTTATTGCAGCTTATACCATTAAAAGAACTTATTACTTCTTTCTGTCAGAAAGGAAAAACAATAAACTGAAACAAATGGAAACTACATATATTTATTATGAAAGAATGTCCAGTTTTTATGAAGCTGAGAAAAAGGAGACAAATACATAGTAAATTACATCTTTCGCGGTGGTTTTTTCTTCTGACCATATATAAGACTGCAGGGCCGGACTAATACTCCGTCAGTCCGTGCCCCGGCACGGAGTAAAAATTTTTGAGGGGCGCAAAATTGCCAAATCAAAATGAGAAAAACTTGCAACTGAACGGCTGAAAAAAAAAAAAAAAAACTAAGTTCTCTAGAAAAAATACTGGCACCATCAACAAATGAAGAGGATGCATCGCAATATGCCTTTATACCGTAGTCTGCACAAGTTTGAAGTAAAAGGTGTTAGTTCTTTTACTAATTACAGAGACTTTAAAAGCATTTGAAACGAAGGGGAATCATCAGTTGGATCAACACTAGCAGGGGCGCCCCGAACTTAAATTTTTGGGAGGAGAAAAATTCTCTGCCGAACGGAGCTCCAACTTTGCAGAATGATAAATTATGGATATGCACACATCTACTTACATCTCTAGTAAATAGTTACATTGAGGAATTTAAATGTTTCAATTATGTCTCCAAATTTGCAGAATCGTCAGGCAAAATTTGCCGAATTATGAATTTTTTGGAAGATCACAATGACCATCGGAGTGCCCATAGTCTTCAGGAGGGGGGAGGGGATCGGGGTAAACATCCCAGTTTTTCAGAAAACGGGCAGCCAATATGATTTTACTTATGTAACGAAAGGAAATCCTTCGCGGGGTTAAGATTTAAAAGAAAAAAAAAATAACGAAAATTACAATTTTTTTTCTGTAAAATTTGAGATCAAAATGCAAATTTGAAAAATATATATACATATATTTAGAAAAATATCAGAGAACATCTGTACTAATAAGAAAAACCAACTAAGAGCCGCTGAGATGAACGTTTCAAACATCTTTAAACAGGAAAAAAAAAAGTTACTGTTATAGGACTAAATTTCACGAGCTGTAATTTTCATGAAAAGGAAAATAACGGTGATTTCGCGAGTTGAAAATTTCGCGATTTTTTTGTAAACAGAAGCGAAAGTTGAAAAATCCGACGTAAAAAGGTTTTTCGCTAGGTTTAAAATTTTCGATTATGACGGGGTTTCGAAAATTAAAGCCTCGCGAAAAAAGTGCTTTTACAGTATTCAGTGCAATTTGGAAACTCATAGCAAGCTTTAGACAAAAAATGTATAAATTTATAAATAAACAAGATAGCGTCTGGGGAGCTGATGTTTTTCTGTTTCTGTTTTTCTTACTTTCATTTTTACTTTCTTCTATATCTAATATATAGAAGAAAGTATTGGATTCGTGCAAATTTTCGAATTTCGAATTTTGACGGATTCGAATGTTTTGAGGTGTGCTGAGTCCATTTCGACCATTTTTGGAAAATGTCTGTCTGTGTGTGTGTGTGTGTGTATGTATGTGTGTGTGTATGTATGTATGTGTGTGTGTATGTATGTGTGTCACGTCTGTGTGTGACCAGTTTTTTGTGGCCGCTCTACAACAAAAACTACCGCATGAAATCGAACGAAATTTAGTACACATATGTGCCCCTATGTGAACTTGTGCCCATTAGTTTTTGGCGCGAATTCCTCCAAGGGGGGTGGAGCAATGGGACGTTTTTCGAGTTACGCGTGCTTGCTATTCCTCAGGAAGTAACTGGCGGAATCAAACAAAATTTTGTCCATATGTTGGTATTAATAGGAACAGGTGCTGATTCAATTTTGGTGTCAATAACTCAAACGGGGGTTGAGCTATAGAACGTTTTTTGTCGTCAATTGTGACTGCTGTATCTCAAGAAATAATGAACGGAATGAAAGAAAAATTTATCGGCAAGTAGCCCTTAGTGGGTATAAGAACTGATTTTATTTTTGTGTCAACAGCTAAAAAGGGGGTAGCGCAATCACCCGTTCTTTTTTTCCATTTTGAGTGCCCTATCTCAAGAAGTAATGCTACGTTCTGGTTGAAATTTGGAATATATGTGAATCCATATGTAAACAGGCTTTGGTTCAATTTTGACGCCGATCGCTCCAAGAGGTGTTGATTTTTTTTTTTTTTTTCGAATAAAAATATTTTTATTAATGCAACAATAAGAAAGATAAATCGTAATAGATTGTCGTCTGCGTATTTCTCGTGATTTTAATTGTATGGAAATGATAGGAAATATTATCTCAATGATTTAAAATTTTTAACTGTTGCCATCTTATGTTTGTTAACAAATAAAATATTTGTAATTAATTCAAGCAAGGCTTTTAAAATAACTTTCAATTTTCGCTCTTTGCTTTGCTTTTGCAATAATTCAGACATTGGGATAGTCGTCAAGTTTTTGCATGTGTAATTTTTTTTTTTGTTGGGAATATTGCTTCCTTGTCAAGCATGGGGAGGGATCAGAATTATAAGAAAGATATAGAAGAAAGTTTCGTGATGGCCACAACATACTAGTTTTTTCTTACTATGAAAATCTCATAGCTAAATGCTGAAAAATGTATGTGCCGCTGAAATATGGTTCAAACAGATAAAAAATCAAAGTAAGAGACAAAGAGAGAAGTGAGATTTAAACGATTGTTATAAAAAGTCGCACCAGAAGTTGTTAAATGGTTGAAGGGAAAAAACGAAGGTTAAAACAAGAACTCTGCAGGAGATTAATTAGGCACGATATTTAAAATGAAACATAGTAGAAAAAATTACCATAGTTACCACACAAAAGTCAAAAATAAAATAAAATAATAAATAAATAAAAACACCTCCGTCCAAAACAATGAAATATTCTACTGGGGCTGTAAGCGTTTGAATTCAAACATATATTAAAATGTAAGGTAAGGGTTGAAGTATAAAAAATAATAATGTTGCGTTTTTAGGACTGTAATTTCGAAAGAGTTCCTAGGACTAGTGGAAACCCTAGAACCCTCTAACTTGATCCCTATAACATCATCGAAGATTGTGTACAGTTGTTTTCAAAACTTGAATTTGGAAAAATTTCGGAGGAAGTTGCGCGAATCTTACCCTTTCCCTTAACGTCATCAAAGATTGCTTACAATTTGCGTAATTATAATTTCAATTTTGAAAAGTCTTTGTGGAAGTTCTTCCGAACCTTTCCTTTCCACTATTAAAGATCAACTTTTGTTTAAACGATTTCAATTTCGAAAAATTCCGAAGGAATAGGCACTTAACTCTCCTCATCCTAACATTCCGAAGATCGTCTAAAACTGTGATTTTGGAAATTAAAACTTCTGACAATTTACTATGGAGAATTCTCCAATCCCATCCCTTCTCTTAAGATTGCTTACAATTACGTATTTTGTACGAAAAATGTATGGGGGATGATCCCAGACACAATCCTGTTTCCTTACTTCAACAAGTGTTGCTTGCCAACTGAGTGGTGTAACGGTTAAGCATTGGCATCTTACGCCTGAAGACACAGGTTCAAACCTGGCTCCAATCGATGGATTTTCAAGATGCATAGAATGGACAGAGCCCAAGTCGTATAATAATGCGGCATGTGAAAGATCCTTCGATTATTCGTTTGGCTTGAAGTACTCTCGGAAAAATTAAATTCCCAGCTCAGTTTCGCATTGTAAGGGCACAGGTACCTCCGTCTGATACGGAAACTGAAAGTCGATATTATCGTGGCACGGTGCCACATGAAAGAATGGATGCTACATCGGGAGATCGAATTAGGTCTACAAAAGTCAAAGCCTCTCTAACAAAGCGCCAATAGAAATAAATAAAAAAAGACAAAGATTGCTAACAACTACAATTTTTTGGGGGGGGGGGGATTTTCCTCTCTAGACGTATCGACAACTCCTTCTTACCTTCCCTTTTTCAAATTTTGTTTACAGAATTAAAATTTCGAATCGTTTAAAATTTTGTTTTGAGCTTTCAAGTTCGAAAAATTCCAAAGTAAGGTCCCCTTAACATTCCTTCTCTTCCTTATATCATCAAAGATGGTCTAAAATAGTGTTTTCAGAGCTACTATTCGGAAAACTTTCCAGGGTGTAACCCCTGAACCCCCTATTAATGCGCAAAATTTACCCATGAGCCAATGTTCACATTGCTCTTTTTTTCTGAGCAATCACGAATTGTTTATTGTTTTCAATAAAACGTTGAACGATGTCCGTCCCTTGATTTTATTTTTCTATTATAATGCAGGCTTCCACGTGCCTCGGAATCGAATTATTTATACGACCTTCTCAACTGTACACAATCTTTTTTTCACGAAGAAGTATCTAGCACACAGCATTCAGCACATAACAACCAGCCCCTGGCATTCATTTGATTTTAAAGTCTTGAATTCCAATTTTCGTTGCGATCAGAGCCATTAGTAGAACCCAACGAGTAAAACCTAACGAGTAGGGTCCTATCGCAATTCGTGATTGCTAAAAACATAATCTGATTTCAAAATCTCAAAATTCAAACTATTTATTTATTTATTTGAAGATAGAAAAAGGATTAGTAATATACATGTAACACATAAGCATAATTCTGCTAATTCCAAATTCCACATAGGTAACACAAGTCCCCTAATTTGTGTGCTCATATTCTAGTAAGGACCTACTCTCTCTCTCAGACGCTGTCTCATGCATGGAAAATTGGAAATCACTAGAATGAAATCTGTCAACCGATTTAAAAATTATTATTAATATTTACAATTAACATTAATTGCCAAGTTACTTTGACACATTTTTTATTTGTTGGGGGGAAAGCTCTTTATACATGCAGCTCACAAGGGGCGCAATTTTTCCCTTTTACACGGAGTGGTTCAAAAGCTAAATCCGGCTCTGAAGACTGATGTGAAGAGGTTGAAAGGTAACGTAATTATTCGGTTGTGTTTGCACTTTTTTTGGGGTTGTTGTGAACATCTACACTACGAATTCCCAATAAGGCAGAGCGGGGCTAAAGGTTCCGAGGGTAAGTTTTTCCCTTTGAAATAGCTCAGGAAAAAGATAAATGTATTTTGTCAATATCTGGTAAAATGGAATGTTGCAGTGCACCGATGGCAGCCAGATAAGCCAGGCCGATGGCGTCCGGTATAAAAAGCTGCGGTCTAGGAAGATTGGGCGTCGGGAACATTGGGCGTCGAGCATTTTGGGCGCCGGGAACTTTGGACGCCGAGCGCTTTGGGCGCCGGGAACATTGGGCGCCGAGCATTTTGGGCACCGAGCACATTGGGCCCAATGTTTCCGTCACCAAATATGCTCGGCGTCCAATGTTCTCGGAGCCCAAAGTGCTTGGCGCTTAATGTTCCGGGCCCCCAAAGTTCCCGGCGCCCAATTGACAGCGCCCAATCTTCCCATTTCGAAAAAGCTGAGCACGTGCATCACTGATCTACTTTTGTAAATATTTTCGTTTTTTAACTTTTCGGTCTGTTTCCCGAACTTTAATTGATAATGTTTAGTTCTTTGGCATGTTTGATGCAAATGTAGATTGTGCGCGCTAAACTGCGCCTTAAAATACGGCGCTGAAACGATTTACGTTTCGTTCTTAAACCTATAATTTAATTTCTCCAGGACATGTGCGTGTGGGGCTAGTCGTTCTTTTTTTGTGGGCCATGTTGTTCCGAGAAACAACTCGCCCCTCAAAAATGGAGCAACTAGCCCCAAGGAACATCTTGCCTCTATGCCCCTATCCATCTGTATTAGCAGTGCAGTAAACAAGAACTCATAAATAAATCTTATATGAGAAATGTTCTTATCGTGGAATGTAGAGGTTGTGCAATATCGACTCTCACCGATGATTTACTGGAATTGGTCGTTCTCCTACAGACATATAGAAAAATATGAAATTTTCGAAGATCAAAATATGAATCAAAACATCTTTCATACTTTGATATGAAAATATGAAATTTGCGAAATTTGTTGCTTCAGAGCTTGATTACTCCATCTTGCGGTGATTTGAGAAAGCAACCAAAGAGGTAAAACAGTTCAATGTTGCTCAGACAAGGCAAATGTCTCTTTGGACAGATCATATCCTACGCAAGTAGATCTGTCTATAGGCTTTACCTGTTTAACCGTCATTAGCCAGAGACTGCAGCTTCTTCTTTGTGAGTTTAGCCTGGTCAAATCTTTATATGACTTTCATTATCGGAGGTGTGAATTAAAGACGCAAGTAACCTTCCTTTTCGTAATCCGGAGCAGTCACTGAAAATAATAATTACAATATCACGCATGTACAATAAGCTCCTGGTTAACTGCGGAATAGGGTGCCACGGTAACCGCGGGTAAGCGATTTTCACGGATATTCGTTTGATGTTGCACAGTAGGTAAAAAAACAATACTAATATATAAAAGAGTAAGAGAAAATCAAGCAGATCTAAAACGCAGATGCTAAACACAGCATTGCGATGCTGTCGGGTTAATCTTGCACTCAACTACATTCAGGTTTCGGTGACCCACGAAAGTTTGATGTCATTGGGAAGAAGGGGGAAGAAAGAAATAGGAATGTCTAAAAATAGATTTTGCACTTGTTAAGTTAAAATAAGAATTTTCTACATTCATTAAATCGTCAACACATAAATAAATAAATAAATAAATAAATAAATAAATAATAAGCAAATACGAATAACAATATTCGCCCGCGAGTTAGCGAGGGTTTATAGCAAACATTTACACTAACCTCTTATATGGATCGTCTGCGAAGTATTGTATCATTTATAGTCAGAGATGGTTTTCTGTCTTACTGTATTTTACTATGCTAATATATTATAATGCTACTATGCTTATTAACTTTGCCTTAATATATGTATTTGTACTTAAAGGGCAATAATTGAACCTTTAAATACAAATTATCAATGCTAAAAAGTAAAATAATTTGAGCTTGCTTAAGTTTAATAAAAACAGCTGATATATTCGGAAGATATTGCTTTTTAGTCTTTAAATAAATACTTGTTTACATCAACAATTGCTTTCTTTATCACAAATTGTACCTTTAATTAATTACTCGTCTCGAAACATTGTTAATCTCGAAATCATCATCGTTAGACATCGTCGTCGTGTTGAAATTGGAACAACTTGCCCCAAGAAGGGGCATGTTGTTCCTTTTCGACTTCAAGTACCGTAAACGCGGGCTACTTTGGCCCAGATTTTGGAACGATCCTCATTCTTTTCTCAATAATTTTGTAAATATTCATATTTCCAGCCTGTGGAAACTTGTTTTACACATCTAGAGATATCTTGATTTAATTTTTGAATAGTGATCAGTTTATTTTCAAGTATGTATACCCTTCATTATTGTTTTCTATTTGGGCCAATCTTACCCTTGGATTAATGTTACTTTGGCCCAAAGTGGTTTTCCCAATTTAAAATCATTGTTATACTAACTAGAGCCAAAGAAAGACGTATGCTCATAGGGGAAATATTTATTTGAACGAAAAATACATTTTTTTAGAAGTATGAGTCAAACATACTTGTTTTGGAGGTTAAATAATTTTATTAAGAGAACACCATTCGTAAAAAAAAAGATCCTAAATTTTCGGTTACTTCCAAAACTTTTTGGTGCGTTCCATGCTCTCAACATTCGCCACTTCTTTTCTCGCATGAACAGCTTTCTTGGAAACCTGAGCTCTCATTCCATTCTACAATGATAAAATTCCGTAAACTTCCCAAAAGTTTAACAATGTTTGAAGAAAGAAGTAGGTACAACTGGGTAAAAACCTTATGCTAAACATCCTGAACATTTTAATTCCTCTTCGTCTTTCAAAATGAAAGCCATGTAACTGAGCTCTGATGAATTATTGAGTCTGCAATCTCTCTCTTTATCAGTTGCCGATAATTCCAGGTTTTTTCTTGTGCTTTCCCTGTTTAGAGCCTTAACTTTAGCCATTCTTTACTTTTACAAATCTCTCTGGTGGATTTTTTCAAGTTTTATACTGGGCCAAAGTAGATCGTAATTATTAGGTTAAGAGATGTCATTATCAAATTTACAAAAAAAAAAAAAAAAAAAAACTAACCAGAAACGCGAAGTTCAACTATACTACGGCATAGAGTATTAAATAGTGCGCATAAATAGAGACTTAAAAAGCTCTTAGCTGGCGTAGAACTGCTTCCACATGGAAAAGTTTGAGAGGTTATGAAGACACATGTTAGCACAAGGAACGCAGAACTACTAGTGTTTCTTATTGAGCAGAGGTTTAGAACTGCTTGATATATATATAATTGAGAGCTTGGAGATGCTCTCTAGTGGAATCTGTCAAAATACGTTGAAAAAATTGCGCCCTGAAGGTTAATAGAGCACGTTGTATCTTTTTCTCCATTTGGGCGAAGAAGGACCCTAGGGCCAAAGTAGCCCGCGTTTACGGTGCCATACAATTAATTATAAATCTTATAAAGTACAACTAAAAAAAAAAACGAGCTGATGTGTGCATCACATGGTTTCCTTTTACTTCAATTTAATGTAATTTCCCCATTACTGGCAATGATAATGTGATTCAATAGTTTACTCCCTAAATATCACCAGCAGTGGCTAAATCGAAATCAGATTAAAAAAATATCCAAATTAGTCGCCAAGTTGGCGACAAAACTTGGCGACCAAAAGACTGGCGATATATTGCCAAGTATCCGACAAATTATAACACCACTTGAGTTTACATCGAAATTAATAATGATTTCCTCCCAAAAAGGGGCAAAAGAACCCTTTAGAAACACTCGAATGCAACCAAAAGGGGAGGTGCACAACTAAACCCCACTAGGAGTCTACGTACCAAATTTCAACTTTCTAGGACGTACCGTTCTTGAGTTATGCGACATACATACGCACATCCGCACATACTCACATACATACGAGGGGGGACCCAAAAGAAAACGGACTAATGGTGCGCTGCCAATCCTAGATGTACTAGAGTGTTCTCCAGCTAGATGGCTCAAGTAGAAACCTTCACAAACCAGCTATGCAAGTGGCGTCAGTGTAGTTGATAACGTCTAATTGTATTAGCTTTCCGTTTGCGAATTCACTATGGCAAATTTGAAAGAACAAACTGTAAACTTTAATTTTTGCCTCCTGCTTGAAGAGTCGGCAATGGAATAGCTTACCAAATGCTTCAACAAGCTTTCAAGAACGACGCTATGAGCCAGCCGTACACAAGTTTTCGAGTGGTTTGGGCGCTTTAAACGAGGTAGCATGAGTGTTGAAGATCATGCTCGATCTGAGCGCCCTTCAACGTCTCGAAGTGATGAAAACGCGAAAAAATCCGCCAAAAAATCAACGAGAGTCGTCTTTTACGATTGACGAAACTTTAGAAGAAACAAGAGTGAGTTGGTGCTCGCGCGGGAGATCAGAAGAATATTTCCTTCACAATGGTAACGCTCCCGTACACTTAGCCATCACTATTAACCGCTACTTGGGCTCTCAGGGGTGGCCAGTCGTTCCTCGACCCCCGTATTCGCCAGACCTATAGCCCCCTGTGGTCTTTATCTGTTCCCGAGAATGAAAAAAATTTTGAAATTGAAGCGTTTTGATGATGTAGAGGCTGTAAAAACTGCTTTGCAACGGGCACTGAACATGGTGAAAGCTAAAGAGTTCCAGGGGAGCTTCTAACAGTGGAAAAAAAGAATTAACAAGTGTATTTCATCTAAGGGTAAACACTTTGAAAGAGACAAAAAAAGTTTTGTGAATAAACTAATATATAAATATTTTAGAACAAAAATCCGGTTACTTTTGGGTCCCCCCTCGTACATACGTACATACAGACGTCTCGAGAAAACTCGTTGTAATTAACTCGGGAATCGTCAAAACGGATATTTCGCGTGTCTTATGCACTTATCCACGTGTGGTCGAGTTGGAAAAAAATACTCAACATTCATTCGAGGGTGAGTAAAATGGAAATTAAGGTCGATTTTTGAGTGAAATTTTTTTTGCGAAAACAATACTTCCTTTTTTGTAAAAGGAAGTAAAAAAAAAACTTGATATCAAAGGGACATATATTTTACTCTATTTTAATCTCAGAATAAGAATTCTAGAACTCTAAAAGTTTCTGTTGGAAATTTTTAACTTGTTTGAAAAACAGAACTTTTAGCCCCGTTTTCCCCTACGCATTGGAAACACGTTTGGACCACTTTAAATCTGAAAAAAGTGTCTCAGTTGCCTAAACGTGCACTAAAATGTGTTCTGAACTTGCTCCGTTAAAAAGAAAGTGTACTGAAATGAGTTCCGAATTTGTTGCTAATGTGTCCCGCTCAGGATATTTGTTAAATTTAAACTTGAGAACTCATCTGAAAACAGTATGGAAACAAATTTGAAGGCTTCTGAAAATCGGGACCAGGGGCACCCCGATGGAAGCTCACTGTGACCTTCCAAAAATGAACTTATCCCGCAAATTTTGTCTGACGATTCGACAAAATTTTCACCATTCAGCAAGATTTGGGGTTCTATTCTGCAAATTGAGAATTTCGCAGTCCCAAAAATTTTAGTTTGGAGTGCCCCTGATCGGTACACCTGGAGCACCCTATTGTTATACATATCGCTGGTTTGGAAAAAGAGTGCCACAATACGAAATTTTTAATTTTCTTTTTTTTTTCGCTTAAAGGGCTTCAAATGACGTTATCTTCTTTGGAAAATAATGACAGACTTTGTGCTCTAATATTAACCCACCAGCTGGAAAGCACAGCAAATTTACTTCTATTACAGCAAATTGTCTTGCAGAGTGAAACATCAAACGCTTCTCCTGTAAAATTACATTTCATCGTATTGTGGCACTCTTCTTCCAGATGAGCGATATAATATATATTTAAAATTTCGCCAGGACAATAAATCTGGCCAACTTGGTTTCCATAACACGTTAAAGCGATATGTCGCCAAGACTGATTTTGCGATAATGCGTTAACCAAGGTTCAAGACCGAGCATTCGTATGAATGTTATAAAAGGTTTCATGAACATAGGCGGATTTAGGACTAAGTTCCTGGGGGGGCAGGATCTTTTTTGAGCAACATATATAATTCCCTCTCCCCCCCTGTTTTGGTCTGTTTTCCTGCGATAAATAAGACCATGCTTTACCTTTTTTTGTGTGTGTCGTTTTCATTAATGTGTGTTTTCATGCTTGTCCTTTTTGAGTTGAATTTAAGAGGTGTGACTGGTATCAAGGGTGACGCAGGGCTCCCTTTTAAGTTGGATATAGAATATCTCCAATTTTAGGAGGTTCGGGGGTTTCTCCCCCGGAGGATATTTTGTAAAATGAATATAAAATTCTGCATTTTGAAGCGTTATAAGGGTTAATTGGATAGACGAAAATCTTAGGAAAATATAGACAACATTTTTTAAAAAAAGTTTTATGATTTAAATGTGCTTTGTGACGTAAGTTAATACTTTAAAAGAAATGGTGTACAGATTTAGAAAATAAGTAACATGAGAGTAACATACTACTTATTTATTTGAACAATTCATAATTTATACACTCGATAAGAAATAAAATTGAAGCACACTTTGCTTAGGAGTTTCAAAGACTTGTCTAATTATTTTCGAGGTTTGGTTGGTTAGATTGGGTGTTTTGGCACAAGAGCCCTAGTAGGTTATACTGCGCCAATTCTTTCCAAAGATTTTAGAACATTTAATAATTTAAGGCAACTCATTTGCACTTTCCAGTCTCTGAAATTGAGTACTAGGTTATACAGTTGTACAGTATTGTTCAAACTTAGTAAAAAAACAGCTATTTTAAGTTTAAAAGAAAAAATAAACTACAGAATTCTCATTACCATAACCTGATTTTAAATTATAAGCAGTGCAGAAAACAAAAAGGAATGGAGGTAGTGTTACATTTTTTTTCTGGGCTAAACAGATTAACAATATGCAGTAGAAGCAAGATAAAAGCAATCAATACAAAAGAATTTCCAAAATACTGCATTCGGGATTAAATAAATAGCAAGATATGAAACATGTGAGTCAGAAAAATTTATTTCGAGAAATATGTTACAAACATAAGAACCATGATTTTTACTTTTTTGATGCAGGATGTAGCAAGAAGCTGAATTTGACATATTTTGGCATTCCTTCCTCTACCCTTTGTTAGAAATTTAAAATTTAAGGTTAGTAGCCACACGTTTCCAAATATTTAAGGCTTCTTGAAAGTGACATTAGTTTTTTCAAGCACTTTCCATTTTTTAAGGAGCGAATGATGCATTTTTTTGCTAGTTACGGGCCCACTTCAAAGTAGTGGCCCTAAGCTATAGCTTGTTTATCTTATAAGCAAATCCTTCCCTGTATGTAATTCACTCTTACCTGCAGATTTTTGTAATTTTTACGAAAATTCGTCAGTTTTCATGGTTAAAGGAATTTTACAATTTTACCAATCTGAACGTGTGAATTCAGAAGGTTCTTCAAAATCTTTTGTCTGTAACAACACAAAATATCTAGTTTTTGAAATCACGCGAATTGAAAATAAACATTCTGAAAAGAACGAAAACAAATTATAACGAGTAGATCGTTCTGTTAGCGCAAATGGGGAGGAGGGTTTCCTTTTTTTCATGTTCTAATTTGTAAAAATAATCGCCAATTATTATAAGTGTTGCAGCTGAATGCATAGCTCGTTTAGCCTATATTTCCATTTATATACTTGCCCAAATGGTTTTCAGTCAAATAGTGAATTTAGACATATTTTCAGCACCCCAGTGAAGCTGTACTATTTGTATTTAATGTTCTTTTTTTTTCTCCCATCAGAAAAAAACATTCGCTAATCTCTTCATTTTCATTGAACTATTAAAAAAAAAAATTTTTTTTTGGTCTTATGATTTTGGAAGATGTAATGTTACTATATGAAGTCCTCCCAAAACTGGGGGGCATTGCCCTCTATGCCCCCCCCCTATATGTCCACCCATGCCCTTCTGAACTATTCAACAAAGAAGAAAATTAATATTTTTTAAAAAAATTTTTGGAAGATGTGTTGTTACTACATAAAGTCCTCCCAAAACTGGAGGGGCATTGCCCTCCTCTGCCCCCCCCCCCATAAATCCGCCCATGTTCATGAATCGTAACAGAAAGGGAAAATGAATAATTAGTTCTGCGACAACTGTTTTTATCGGTTTACTCTACTTAGTACGTTTACTCCCAACGCTTTCACTGTTGAATAAATACTCTCACAATTTTCTGCTTTCGAATACGTTTCCTATTTTGATCGAAAAGATTTCTCTTGCGCATTTGTTTAACCCACATAGTCTCGTGTTTCGTTCTACTTTCAAGGAACTATATTTAAATACTTAACATCCGATGATAATAAAATATTTGGGAGTTGAAAAGTTTTCTTTTTCTTAAAAATTGCATAAAAAGCTTCATATGTTAAATAACATTCTAAAACCAGTTAACAGTGATTTTGAAAAGACTAGCACTATATGTTGGTAACAATAATAATACATTAAATCCTCATATAAATAGTAGCCAATGGTCGAGTAACGCGCGTGTTTCAACAATGATACTCGCGCCACGGCATGATAATTTGATAATAGGTTTTGAAAATGTTTAGCATGCATGGAAAGGGTTTATTGTGACAAGGCTGGACTCGATCCGTTATCTTAGCTGTTTTACTGGCAAGACTGTGTCATTTCAGGGGAATGAAGAAACGAAAAAATGGAAAACAATGAACGCTACCTACTGGAGTTACGGTTACGATTTCAACTATCAAAATATCACCAAACAGGCAATGACTTCGTTCAAATGTAGAAGCAATTTTCACCCGTCATACCTTGACGAGCGTTTTTATAGTATGCTAGCTTAATACCCGGCGTTGCCCGGGTGCTTCTCAATGCAACATATCTTTTAGATAATTAAATGGAGGAATTCTATCTAAATGACAGTAAAAACCTGCATTCACACCAATCTAGGCTCAAATTTTCAAGACTGTAAATAGCACAGAAAGTTGAGCATTTGCAGAAAAAATAGCAAAATGGAGTACGTGAACACGAACTTATGAAACGAACTATATAAAACCCGTCAATTGAACTGCCTTATAAAGAAATAGGCGTACACATTTTTGTCACTATCTGCGTATTTTTTTAAAAATTGTTTGCAGGTCATGAAATTAAAAGAAAAAAAAAAACCGTCTTGTTTCTACTTACAACTGTATATTAGACAATTTTTTGTTTATGTTTTACAAAAGCTTGTTGCACATTCTGTTCCCCATATCCGTAGCTTCAAAACGAAGGAAATGTATTTCCACGTTTAGAAACGTAATCCAAACACTAAAAAGTTAAATTATTCAAAATTTTTTAATTTGTAAATTTAACTCAAATCTTGCTCCTAAATACAATTCTTAGTCCCCGTTCCAGCAGCAAAATGAAATACATTTTTGAGTGAACCCAACCTTAAGCATGCAACATAAAGCTATCTATATGGGAAATAGGTAATTTTTACATGCATTTAAAGTACTTGATCGCCTGCCTTTCTGACTTATTGATCGTGATACAGAACTTAAGTCTTACTGGAGATTTTAATTTCTTGAAGTTTAAAGAATGATGTATTGCGATTAGTGGTTATACGTGAGATACAAATTGTTTCACCTTATCCCTCCACTGTGAACAGAGTTGCTTCTATAACACTGATACGTATCCATTTTTATCTTACACCATTTTTTCAATGACGGTTGAATTACTTAGTGGTAGTTACAAACACTAATATTTTTCGATTGTTTACAATAAAAGTTATCGAACTGAGAGTCTTGGAATTGGAAATGGAGCTTTGCTCAACTAATTTCACGATGGAGATTAAAAAGAAAAAACTTTATAATGTGGTGTAATATTTCATCATGCCCATTTCAGTAGCAATCTCTTAGTGTCAAAAGTTGCATCATACCCGCTAACTGGTTTAAAATTATTGCTAGTCAGCGAAGATGCTCCATCAGGTGTACTATTGCTTCGAGCGTTAAAGTAACATAAAATTTTAAACGATTTAGAAATTTGTTTACATAAAAATAGAGACAGTTTATGCCTTTAAAAGTTTAAATTTAAATTAATATTTCTTTGTGCATTTTTTCAAACTTTAAACTTTTCCCTTCCAAAACTTTTAATTCCGCCGTATTACATTTCCGTGTGGTTTCGGGCCTAAAGGTGCACAGTCTTTTATTTCACCACACATTAGCAATCCTAGTATGGTAGTTTATGTACATGTAATGAACCCCATGATTATTCCCCTCCCCCTTGAAAGATAAATTCAATCTTCACTACTATGCACAAAAATTATTATTTTGCAATCCATTAGCCCTATTAGTACTTTTACCCCTTTTTCTTTGATAACCTGGAGCGATTTCGGTGAAACTTAGGTGAACCGAATTAGGTAAATCATGGAATAGTATAAATAACATATACATATTGATTTGTTTAAGGATAATAAAATATTAAATTAAATTTCCGTTGCAAGGATGTCGTTTTAATATAAGTTTAGTATTCTAATGCTAAAACTGTTGAAGATTGTACTTCGATAATTGAATGCATTTTTAATACCTATCTCATTTTGGTAGTTTCTGTGCTGGTTATGCAGAAAATACAGATCAAAATTTCGTTTATTGTTACGGTATTATTACTTGAAAACTTATTAGCAAAATGCGCAAGCAAATTAATGAAGAACCGACGGTGTTTCAATGCATCCCTATGTCCTTTCCGGGTGCAATTTAAGAACTACTGAAAAACAGCATTTCTTTTTCGTTCGGCTTTCTTTCCAAACATGCTTTACGCTTGTCGCTAATCGACATCGACGGCCATGGTTGAGGATACTTTTTGTGTTGATTGCATTTAAAATATCTCCTGGTGGTTATATGTTGCTAACCATTTTCATTTGCTTTGAACCAAGGTTCACAAATTTAACGATTACAGTTAAAGTTTGAAGAAACTTCATCTAGGGCAGTTTTTTACGGGCTTTTCATGTAGACATAATTCATAACTATACAAAAATTCGATCGTGCAGAAAAGAGCAATTTTATGACTCAAAATATGAAATTAGATCTCTTTGGGTGTTTTTAAAATTCCAAAAACCCGCCTATATGAATTCCTGAGCAACAATTTACCTTTGAGCCAAATTTGGAAGAAATGCGACGAAAACTGTGGATTTGTATAAGGAACATACACACATACCCACACACCCACAAACATACATCCATTTTTATATATATAGACTAGCTGTACCCGACGCGCGTTGCTACGCCAACAAAAAAACATCATTATACTGATTTTCATGACAATCGGTTGAACGGGGCAGAAGTTGCAACTCTGCAGTGCCACCTGGTGGCGAGTGGCTTCAATGAGCATATTATGCACCTTCTCCGTGGAAAAATACATATATATATATATATATATATATATATATATATATATATATATATATATATATATATATATAGCAATTTTCATAATAATCGGTCCAGGTATCAAGTGAAGCCGTGACTATACTCAAATTTTGTACTTACGCTGTTTGCAAGATCAATCAATCGCTAAAAATATCAAATAGAAAAAGTTTTAAATCCCCCCGTTGCATGAAAAGCCATAAAACAATAAAGAAAGAATTTATTTGTTCAAACTCAAGAAAAATGGCAACAGCTAACTTCTTATCAATGAGATCTTTCACGCGAATTAATTTCTGCAGCCGATAATTTTATTCGTATTTATCCAATGGATTGTGACTTAAATTGGAATAAAAAAGGAACTATCGATCGGATTTTTTTCGAACTGGTCTATAAACATTCCCAGTACCAAAAATAACAAACTGTGAAAGTTTCAGCCAAATCTGCCGGGTAGTTTTTGAGTTCATGGATGACATACAGACAAACATTCATTTATATATATATATATAGATTAAATAGGTATAAATAAATGGGGAAATGTAGCGCGCTATTAGCAATAACTAAATTCTACACTAGCCTATGGCTTCTGCAACTGCCGATATTAGAATAAACGAGCTGATGTGTGCATCACATGACTTCCTTTTACTCCAATTTAATGTCATTTCCCCATTATTCGCTATTTTAATGTGATTCAATATTTATTCTCTAAATATCACCAACAATGGCCAAATTGAAACCAAAAAAAAACTCCGCCAAATTTGTCGCCAAGTTGGCGACAAAACTTGGCGACCAAAAGACTGGCGATATATCGCCAAGTGTCCGACAAATTATAACGCCACTTGAGTTTACATCGAAATTAACAATGATTTCCCCCCCAAAAAGGTGCAAAAGACCCCCTTAGGAACATCCGAAAGCAACCAAAAGGGGAGGTGCACAACTAGACCCCACTACGAGTCTATGTACCAAATTTCAACTTTCTAGGACATACCATTTTTGAGTTATGCGAGATACATACGCACATACGCACATACACACATACGCACATACATACAGACGTCACGAGAAAAGTCGTTGTAATTACCTCGGTGATGGTCAAAATGGATATTTCGCGTGTCTATACATTCTTAGGCACTTTTCCGCATGTGGTCGAATCGAAAAAAAAAACTCAACATTCATTTGGGGGTGAGCAAAATGGAAATTAAGGGCGATTTTTGAGTGAAAATTTTTTCGCGAATACAATACTTCCTTTTTTGTAAAAGGAAGTAAAAAAATTGTTCGCAACACAGTTTGACTTTAGTGCTCAAAATCCATTCTTTTCTTCTTCTTCTTCTTTCTGATCTCTGTGCAGTCCCAAAGAAGTTGGTTAATTTGCTTTGAACTGTCTGAATTTCTGGTTATTGTTTTTGAGGAATACATATACACACACATTTATAATTTTTATATGCTTCATTACTCCACAAATTAAAAAAAGTGCTGTCATCGCTTGGTCTCAAGATTTATGATTTTATCACTAACTTTTGATTGACTTCGATATGTTAAAGAAATTCCCCCTCTCCCCCCCCCCAAAAAAAAGGATAAATTGAGTTGGAAGTCAACAGAAATTTTATGAATCATAAAAATATTGCTCGCTTTAAGCGAGGTTTGTTTGGCTTATCAATAGATCTATTTCAAACAAATCTGAAGAAGTTCTTCTGCCCTTATATAGAAGTTTGGTAAGACCTCATTTGGAGTATACTGTTCAGTTTTGGTCTCCTTATCTTAAGAAAGATATTAATGTATTGGAAAGGATTCAAAGGCGTGCTACAAGGCTAATAAATGGACTTTCTCCTTTAGACTGCGATTCCAGGCTTAGAAGGCTAAAAATGTGCAGTCTTGAGCAAAGAAGAGACCTAGGGGACATGCTTCAATTGTTTAGATTAATTAAAATGAAAGATACAAATACAAATACAAAAGTGACGACCAGCAACAGGCTCTGGGCCCAGCTAGACTGGTCCTAGTCAATTTACAATCCCCAGTGAAGATCAATGGCCCTCTTAAAACTGTCTACTCCTTTGCTCATTACCACCTCTTCCGGTAATCTGTTCCAAGGTTCCACTACCCTGCTAAAATAATAATTTTTCCTAATATCCATGTTAGCCTGAGATTTAAATAGCTTAAAACAATGACCCCTTGTCCTGTTTTCAGTGCTAAACTTTAGCCCCGTAACATCTTTCGTTTTAATAAATTTAAACAGCTGAATCATGTCCCCTCGGTCTCTTCTTTGCTCAAGACTGTACATTTTTAGCCTTCTAAGCCTGGAATCATAATCTAAGTGGGAAAGTCCACTTATTAGCCTTGTAGCCCGCCTTTGAACCCTTTCCAATACATTAATGTCTTTCTTAAGATAAGGAGACCAAAACTGAACAGCATACTCCAAATGGGGTCTTACCAAACTTCTATATAAGGGCAGAAGAACTTCTTTAGATTTATTTGAAATAGATCTATTGATAAACCCAAGCATCTTATTGGCTTTGTTGCTAGCAATGCTGCACTGTTGGCTAAACTTTAAATCCTGACTTATTAGGACCCCCAGATCAGTAACTTTGTCTGCCTGACTAATGACTGAAATTTGCAAATAATAACTTGTACACTTATTTCCATGCCCTAAATGTAGCACTTGACATTTCCCAGCATTAACAGCCATACCCCATTTATCAGCCCACTCCGTAATATGATCTAGATCCTCTTGCAGCTGATTTGCTTGTTCTTCATTTTTTACAGTCCCCATAACTTTGACATCATCAGCAAAACAGTTCATGTTCCCAGAAATATTTTTGTGAATATCGTTCATAAAGACAATGAACAAAACAGGCCCTAACACTGATCCTTGAGGAACCCCGCTTAAGACCTCACTCCAATTAGAATAATTTCCCCTTACAACTACTCTTTGTTTCCTTCCGGTCAGCCAATTTTTTACCCAAATGAAAGTTTTCCCTCCTATTCCTATATCAGCTAATTTGCTAAGTAGAGCAACATGCGGTACCTTATCAAAAGCTTTTTGAAAATCAATGTAAACAACATCTACAGGCTTCTTATTGTCCAAAGCCATGGTAACTTTGTCATAGAAATGTAATAAATTAGTTGCACAAGATTTACCTTTCCTAAAACCGTACTGAAAACTAGTCAATAGATTATTAGTCTCTAGAAAATTTACTATCTTAATTTTCATCAATGTTTCAAAAATTTTGCAAACCACCGAAGTTAGACTCACAGGTCTATAATTTCCCGCACTCCCTTTAGACCCTTTCTTGAAGAGCGGTGTAATGTTAGCCAGCTTCCAGTCCTCTGGCACTGTCCCCGAATTATAAGAAGCATTGAAAATGTTTGCGATTACATCTGCTAATTCCTCTGCACATTCAACTAAAATTTTCGGATAAATATTATCTGGCCCCGGAGCCTTAGTCTCTTTAATTTTTTTCAAATGAAGTAAAACGTCATCCCTGGAAAATACAAAGTCCTCAAGCTGTTACGGGGCTGAAGTTTAGCGCTGAAAACAGGACAAGGGGTCATTGTTTTAAGCTATTTAAATCTCAGGCTAACATGGATATTAGGAAAAATTATTATTTTAGCAGGGTAGTGGAACCTTGGAAGAGCTTACCGGAAGAGGTGGTAAAGAGCAAGGGAGTAGATAGTTTTAAGACTGCCATTGATCTTCATTGGGGATTGTAAATTGACTAGGACCAGCCTAGCTGGGCCCATCAGAGCCTGTTGCTGGTTGTCACTTTTGTATTTGTATTTGTTTGTTAAAATCGAGTAGAGCTCCCATAGGTTTAACATTTTACCAACCAAGTATCTCTGATTTCCTTGCTAAATCCGGGTTCTCGTTAAATCTGGGCTCATTATAAGCGAGTTCGATTGTACCAGCAATGTGTTTTTATAATGATGTCTTTCGTTTTGACAGATGAATAGCCCATGAATATAAAGGTAATACTAATGCTCGACTAAAATTCAAAGGCTTCAGGGTTCAAATTCATGCACTTGGATTGGAATCCTGCTTGCACTGTTAACAATTTTTCTATGAAAAAGCATAAGAATTTCCTGGAAATCATTTAAAATTACTCATGATTATGACGAAAATTACTCATGATGATACTCACTCTTTTATTCATAAAAATATTTCTGGGAACATGAAGTGTTTTGCTGATGATGTCAAAGTTATGGGGACTATAGAAAATAAAGAACAAGCAAATCAGCTGCAAGAGGATCTAGATCATATTACGGAGTGGGCTGATAACTGGAGTATGGCTGAATGTTGGGAAATGTCAAGTGCTACACTTAGGGCATGGAAATCAGTGTACAAGTTATTATTTGTAAGGCTCAGTCATTAGTCAGGCAGAAAAAATGACTGATCGGGGAATCTTACTAAGTCAGGATTTAAAGTTAAGCCAACAGTGCAGCATTGCTAGTAACAAAGCCAATAAGATGCTTGGGTTTACCAATAGATCTATTTCAAACAAAGCTAAAGAAGTTCTTCTGCCCTTATATAGAAGTTTGGTAAGACCTCATTTGGAGTATGCTGTTCAGTTTTGGTCTCCTTATCTTAAGAAAGATATTAATGTATTGGAAAGGGTTCAAAGGTGGGCTACAAGGCTAATAAATGGACATTCTCACTTAGATTATGATTCCAGGCTTAGAAGGCTAAAAATGTATAATCTTGAGCAAAGAAGACACCGAGGGGACATGATTCAGTTGTTTAAATTTATTAAAATGAAAGATGTTACGGGGCTGAAGGTTAGCACTGAAAACAAGACAAGGGGTCATTGTTTTAAGCTATCTCAGGCTAACATGGATATTATTAAAAATTATTATTTTAGCAAGGTAGTGGAACCTTGGAACAGCTTACCGGAAGAGGTGGTAAAGAGCAACCCTAGTAGCACAAAAATATAGGACGACGTAGGACCGACATAGATCGACGTTTTGAATCCCGATTGATAACGGATACAGTTTTTAAAATATAGAACTATGTCGAAGTATATTTTTTTCACTGGCTTTATATAAAAAGTGGTTTTTACTTCTTGTTTCGATTTTTTTAAAAATAGTTAGCCATAATTAAAAGCGTTTATTTCGTAATTTTCTTATAAATACGCAATTTAGGAGAAAAATAGAAAAATTTTGCGAACGTCGAAAAAAGTCGTTTAATGTCGAAAGAAAATATTGTGACACCGACATACTTCGACATCAATCTATAAAATAATCCCCATATGGTTTTCTAAACTTAATTCTGTGCCAAAATATGTTTTTATTTCGACATTTTTTAAAAATTTCATATTTAAGCTGTTTTAAATCAAATGAGGAAAATAAATATACTTTTGCTTTGGTATATTTTCATTGGCAGATTATTAAAAGAAAAAAAAAAAAACTTTGAAGCTGCAGATATCGAAACAATCTTTAAAAGAAATGCCTCGAAGTTTTTACTGCTTATTTTTACGTTTGAAATCAATATGTCATTTTATTATACGAAAATATAGCGATATTCTTATTTGTATAGAAATCAGTAGTAAAATAGAAAAAATTGCAAACATCGAAAAACGTTTTTTGACCAATTTCGACGTGAATCTGTATAACTTTAACCAAGACCACTTCCGGAACCGGATGTCACGTGATCATGATGACGCTACTTTCATTCTGTATTTGTATGGCGGCAAACGGCATGGCAACTTTGTGAAAGAAACATCGCCATTGATAAGTTGGATTCAGCATATTGAAACATCATTTTGCACTACAATTTAAGTAAGTAACATTACAAGCAAAGTTACAAAATATAAAATGTTATGATTCTGTAGTTTTTGGCTGATTTTTGTATTATTTACAACGCTATTTCTTCTTATTGTGAGTTGAGCATTTGGAATGTGTGTTGAACTTAAGTTGATCTTATTCCATGTTATTTTTATTTTCCAGCTTTTAAAAATTGAGGTAGCATTTCCCCCCCCCCCCCCCCCCCAATAATTTCAGTTCTTTTCTTACCCCTTCAAATTTTAATTTATACACTTGCTTTGATATTTGTTTTATTGTTTATGGCAGAGATAATTATATTTATTTAGTAATGTTTGCATAAGATTTGTTAGCAAATAATGTACAAATAATATTATTTCCTATGCATCTAAGATGGTTTTATGTTCGAAACTATTTTGGTCCTGTAAGTTTTTTTGAAGTACTTTGTTCAAATGCATTTTCTTGATTAGCGTTTTAAGATGCAAATAATTTTTGCCGACTTCCCCTTCCTACTTAGGATTAGGAATTAGTTTCTCAGTTTCATTTTAATCCAATGCATTTTATATTGATCTGGGGTGGATGAAATAACTTTATTGGTACACTTCGACAAGGGTCCCTTTTTACTAAATGAGGAAAAGGATTTCACTATTATTGGGGAAAAAAAAGGAGTTGTTTTTCTGGTTTAAAATGCATGTGTCAGTGTTTCAATTCAAATATTAGATATCGATTGAAAGTGTGTTTACCTTTGCTGCTCAAAATTTTGTTTTTGTATTTCAGTGCAAGGGCTTTTAGGTTTTGAACACTAAAAAATGTTTCTAGTTTCACTTATTTTGTGTATGAAATTAGTTCATTTTGTTGTTAATAGTGCAAAATGTTCAGCGTTCAAAATTATGGCTGGTCCACTGGTCCCAGACCAGTGAAACCTGCATCAGACCACAAAAAAAAAAAAAAAAAAAATCAGTGGTCCTCGGTACCACCAGCGCCTGGCAATTCATGATCACACTTTGCTAGAAAAAATTCAAAAGCATAAGCCTGGTTGATGCCTGAACTAATTATTAGCCAAACCATTCATTGACTTTTTTTTTTTTTTTCAAATCGCTGTACAAGTACATAATTTATATGAATCATCCACATTTTATTCAGCATTTGAAACTAAGTAAAAATGGCAAAATTAAATTATCAAATTTTTGGTAGCCCATTTTAAGGGTTGATTAATGAAATTAGTTTTCAGACATAACACTTGGCTGTTTAAAATTTAAATGTTTATTGCCAAACAAAAATTTTTGAATGTAGTGCTTTATTTAATGTTAAATCAGTTAGCTAAAAGTAAGAAAGTTATATTTAAAACTAGTGGTACCCGGACGGCTTTGCACGTCGTAGAAAATTAAAAGGTCATTTGGTTCGCCTGTATATTTACAAATGATGGATGACGAATTCCTCGTCAATTTGCTATGTTAATTTGCTCGACCCTTGGCACATATCGTTGGCATTTGTTTGTCCATGTTATGATAATTTGCTTGGTAAAATGTTCTTAAAATTGGAATAGAAAAAGAACAAAATCGAATTTTGAAAAAATCGCTTTGAGGTGTTCGCCGAATTACATGGAAATCGGCCAAATGGTCTAGGCGCTATACGCGTAATAGACAGAGATCCAAATACAGACTTTCAGTTTCATTATTAGTGAAGATTACTTAATAAATGCAATCCTAAAGCGTAAATAATTTTACGTACAGACATATTTATTGGTTAAATTTAAAGCGGACCAGTGATGTCTGCAGACTAGTACATTTTCATGTTGACTAGTCCGAAGGACCAGTAGGATTTTTACTGATTTCTAACTTTGATGTTTGTCTAATTTATGTAAAGTACCTACCCCCTTTTGTGTGTGTGTGTTTAGTTTATGGATAGTTCTGTTGTTTGCATTCATTTTTCTTTTTCTATTACAGATTTGTTACCTAGTTAGTGTTTGAAAAATCTGCAGGAAAGTTAGTTTTGGGATATACTCAACAAGCAATAATGTTGCTGCAGACCCGGACTAAAATGGTAAGAAATCATATTATAGAAAATGTACAGTAGACTCTGCCTTATTGGGGTCAATGTTATCAATCCTTTATTGCTGTTATCAAAATCCCTCAGTCCGAATTTTTTCTATTCATTTGCATGTTCAAATAATCACTTTTTGTTATCATGAAATTTTTTAATGTTATCAGTTTTCAAACTCGATTCTTAACTATCAATGAACTATTTAAAAGAATCATCTTGTATTTAAGTGTGCCAGTGTTTGTATGCTTTAGAATTCTCCCTATTAGAGACGAGCACTTTACGAGCAATGACGAGCAAATTAAAATTTTAATCAAGAATTTTTCTATGTAATTAGATTAAAATCAGCTGCATAAATAAGTTGAATGTTCCCATTGAATAAATGTTCAGTATAAAACATTTCTTTGATACATTTTATTTTGTTTTTGATGTTTTGTTACAAACTAAAATTTTTCTATAAATATAGTTTTGGACAGGACGGTAAAAACCAGGGTTTTTACCGTAGTGTCCGAAACCTTGCCAAGCCTGCAGAGAAGCCTAAAAAACGTACGTACCTAAAACTTTTCACACCATTTGGTTGGACCTTTTGACTCTATTTTAACCTCCATAAAAAGGGGAGATGAACGGGAACCCCCTTTAGAGACACAAGTAATGGTGCAATCTTTTGAGCACCTTTTTTTGTATTGGGGCGCTTGAATCTCATTTGAAACCATTCTGCAATTTGGTATTCGAAATTTTTGCAATTTTAACATTACATTACTGGTACAATCAACATGACTAATTCAATTCTCCCCTGTGACTGTCTAAAAACAGATTGTTCTTACTCGGTATACAGTCGACTGTATGTTATCGATAAGTAGGAAAAATAATTCTCCATGTCTTTTCCATAATCTATCACAAAATAGCCAAAAATTGATGGTTTATTATTTTGTACAGTAAAAAAATGTTCAATGTTTTTAATTCTTATATGTTTTTTAGCTGGTGCTCCCTATGCTATTTCAATACGTGAAAACAAGATTTGGTTAAGTATTCTGAAGACTTCATGTGTGGAAAGGATTGAGTGCTGCGAACAATCCCAATTCTCCATGGTGAATGGATGATTAGATTTTGTTGCTCCGGTCTTTACCTTAGTGTGTTTAATTGACTTCATATATTTACAGCTGATGCAGTGTTTCCTGTATATACTATGTAAACCAGTTCTGTTTAATTCGTTTTTAATAAATATTTTAAGAAATAGTTTTGCTTCTACTCTTTATTTTGGCAAGATATTGTATTTTGCTACGAGTAGTCTTTGACTCTTGAATAACAACTTTATTCCCAAAAACTGAGAAACTACTAAGTAATTTCATGCCTTGCATGAAAGAAAACCTAAGAGCCTCAACCTGCATTCCTCTGTTAATGCTTTTAAAAATTACTACTAAAAAGTATTGCTGAAAAAGTACAATTTCATTTTGTAGTCTCATGCTTAGAAAAAACATAAGTATACTCTTATTTTTCTGTTCTTTCTACTGTTTTTACTGATGTGGTTATTGTTTTATTGACGATGTCATTTATAGGTATATTATGGTGATTTATGCATAATAAGTAAAATATATTTAATGATTATTTTATATTTATTGGAATTTGAAGGTTGACTGTTTTTTTACTGTAAGAAAACTTTATTTTTACTACTTTTTATTTACTGACAAAAAAATATGTTAAGCAGAAATTATATCTGAAATTTTTGCTGTATTATACTGCAAAATGCAAAAGCCATCGTATTTACAAAACGTGAAAGATTTTAACCGTCTTATTTAATCCTAGTTTATTTATTATTAAATTTCAATTTACTTGTTTTTTCATTTAAGAATTTTAGAAAAAGGCCAATTTTCTTTCAATATTGAGTTAAAAAGTTTATTTTCTCCTTTTTTTAAAGGTTTTTTTTCTTAATATTTCATTGTACTTCAAGTACGTAAATAGAAAGCACGTTTTCACATCAATAAAATCGGGAAAATGCTTAAGCTTCATGTATCTTGAACACAAATGCATCTGATGTATGAAATTGCATGCTTGTGCCGAGCAATAGTACAAAACCTTCTCACTTAATAAAATCAACCGCTATTATGATGAATATGTTTTGAAAGAAGTGTAAAAACTCTTTATTTATAAATTATTGTATCTAAAAAAAAAATGAAAAAATGACATATTGTCGCCTTATAGCAATTGGGGTGACGATACAGAACCGTTACTCCTGAATGTTCAAGGCCGATATTCGTGAATGTAACGGAAGTGGCAAGTTTTTATGTAGTTCGACGTCGGTGAAAATATAGTTCTATGTAGTTTTTGAAACTTTTTCTACGTCGATCGGTTTTTAGAACCGTTATTTCTGAATATTCGGCACCGTAATTCCTGAATGTTCAGGGCCGATATTCGTGAACATAACGGAAGTGGCAAGTTTTTACGTAGTTCGACGTCGGTAAAAATATAGTTCTATGTAGTTTCTGAAAATTTTTCTACGTCGATCGGTTTTAGAACCGTTATTTCTGAATATTCAGGACCGTTATTCCTGAATGTTCAGGGCCGATATTGGTGAACGTAACGGAAGTGGCAAGTTTTTAAGTAGTTCGACGTCGGTGAAAATATAGTTCTATATTGGTTTTGAAAGTTTTTCTACGTCGTTCGGTTTTTTGTGCTACTAGGGAAGGGGGTAGATAGTTTTAAGAGGGCTATTGATCTTCACTGGGGATTGTAAATTGACAAGGCCCAGCATAGCTGGGCCCAGAGCCTGTTGCTGGTCATTACTTTTGTATTTGTATTTGTATGAAAAATATACCACATGGAAGCAGTGTCCTATTCTTAACCGTGCCTTTATTTTTTATGAATTTTTAAAAATGCATGAAAATTTTGCCCGAATGAGTTTTGAACAGGAAAAGATACGACTTGAATGCAGCTTTTTAAAAATGTGCTCATGTAAAACAGACATCGTAGTGGAAAAATATGAAGACAGAATACTTCAAAAAAAAAAAAGACACACTTTTGGAATTGATGTGTATAAAGTTGCTCCCCCCCCCCCCCCAAATCCTCTAATAAAATTTGGCAACATTTAATGCTACAGTATGATTTAGAAGAATGTAAACTTGTGTTAAAATACAGTAAAGAAGTTCAAAACATTCCTCTGAAATTACTATGAAATTGAAGTCTAAAAAATGCAGTTTTGGAATACCTCTTCCATCAACAAAACCCGAAAGGCATGCTTTCGGGACATCATTGGCTAAATCTCTATATTTTAGTTGTTTTAGATCAAAATTCTGTATCCCCTCCCCAAGCATGTAAAAACCAAATGCGTAGTAAGAAATCAATTAAAAAATCAACGGGACTCTCCCCCCCCCTGAAAGCGTTCTGGATCCGTCCTTGCCTCATTACAGCATGGGCAAAGCAGAAATTGTGCCGAGATCTCCAATTTAATGGACCCCAACAGTCTTTTATTTCATTTTGTTTATTTATTTACTTTACTTTATGGGGGGAGGGGGGAAATGTTTAGAAAATTTTAACTGCGGCACATAAATGCAATTTCATAACATAAATGCAGGTTTCAACTGTCAGATTTCGGTGACCTTTCAAGGTTTGGTATCATTGGAAGGAAAGAGGAAGAAAGAGAGAAAGAGAAATAGGGAATGTCAAAAAATAGATTTTGCACTTATTAAGTTAAAATGTGCGTGCAATCAGTTAATCATCAGCAATTTTTTCCCCAAGTCTGAAAGGCCGCAGATAACGAGCCCGCGGATAATCGGGAGTTTATTGTAATTTTTCACACAATTGTTTAACGAAGAGTTGGTCCACTGGTTTCTGGATGAAACTCGCAGTCAATCCAAAGCTGTGTCATAAGTTCAGTTACAGTGGTGTTTGTGTTCATTGTTGCACTAACTATGCAGGAGCTGTACAAATCAAAATAAAAAGCGAAAGTTCCCCATCCGAATTATTTTATTCAAAGCAATCGTAATTTAAAATTGTTTTCAATTTAGCATTTTTTTCAATCTGCAAATTTGATCTGGATAAACAAGATTCATCTAAACTCGTTGACTGCCGTGGCTATTTTCACAAATCGGGCCAAAAATGACAATTTGATCTAACAGAGGTGTCCACTTAGGGGAGGGGGGTCATGATGGCGCAAACTGATGAAATTTTTAGGGGGTGTTTTGAGGGGTATTTTTCATTGGGGGGAGGTCTTTGCGATGTTTAGGTGGTGCGCCTCTGCTCTTAGGGGGGGGGGGGTTACCCCTGAATTTAATCACATTATATCACTAAAGACTAAATCTAGTGCATAGTTCCACAAACAATAAAAAAAAAAATATTTTATTTCTTGAATTTGAATTAATTTTTATAATTATATTTTTTGTTTGTTTTCTTCCAATAAATTTTCTGTTTGTGCAAGCCAGCATTGATTTTTTGTTCCTTTCCCAGAAGCCATTTATCGATATTATCACTGGTTTAATCGTAGCTGCACAAAAATGGCAAGTAAACAAGTACGAGATAAGTCGTAATTGGCATTCTAGAAAAGAATGCAGTCGGTGTTAAAATAAGGTGAGGTCATCGAGTAAAAAAAGTCAGCACTAGGTCACGCAAAAGTCAGGTTCCATGAGAAGAAAACGCTGCTTTGCAACTTCCCAACAAAATGAAAAGAAGGGTTAAAAATATATTTTCGATTTCTATTTAAAAAAGATTTTTAAAATTTCAAGCGAGTTTATGGTATCAGGGTCAGTTAGAAAGTAAGTTGCACTTTTTGACAAAACAAAAGAGGATAGAAATTTTAATAACTTTACAGTAGAACCTCGTTTATTCAGATCTAATTTGTGGGCTCTGTAAAAATTTTAAGTTCATGAAGATAATTTCAAATTATGATAACAAAAACACAAGTATACTCAACATTCATTTTATATTTTAATCCATTGATGATAAAACGAAATATGGCCATCTACCCATAGTCCGGAGGTATAACGACAAATTTTAGACGGATTGTGCACTTCGAGGTAAAAGCAGTTTTGCTTAAAAGATTCTTGTTTTGGGACCTTTTAAGAACGTTTTTAGACACGGGGGCATTTGCTGTGAGGTTTGAGTAATATTGTACAAGTGCGCGAAATTTGAATCCATGGTAAGGATTTTTCAACCTAATAATATATGTTTTTCGATGTGTTCAAGTTATACTGTTGAGGCTGAATGCAATAATCAGATAGAGAATGCAGAGGATACATCCTTTACTGAAAAATAAAGTTTTAAGAGTCAAAAATGCGAAAAACTTTGATTTTTCAGAGCTGCCAACAGTGGAAAAATTAAAAATATTCTTAAAATGCTAAAAAAAAAGGCTACATAGATACTCTTACAACTAAACCGAAATAAAGATTGTAAACTTTATTTATAAAACTTAAAACATCCACTTGCTTCGTCAAAAAGACCGCGTGTTTGACGTTTAGCCACAAAACAACCAAAGATCTCTTTTGCCGCCATAGTCCGGTGGCATAACGAGAAGACTGCATTTTGAGGCAAAAGGAATTTCTTTTCTTAATTATGTTGTAGGACCATCAAGGAGCGTTTTTAGATATAATAGCATTTGCTACATCATTTGGATTGTTTTTCATAGCGTACCAATATGTCTCAACCAGTGGTACAGCCGAGTCATTCTTTGTCGCTTTTCACGTAAAAAAAAAAAAAAAAAAAAAAAAAAAAACCCTCGCCGGGCTCATCAAATAACGGCATGTACGTTATTTGCATTGCGCTAAAAGGCCTTTGAAGAGAGTATGAAAATCAATGAGAGCACAGTCCGAAAGCGATAGATGAAAACGATTGATCAGCAAAGAGGAAAGTTCACAGTTCTATTCTTGTCAGCTCATCCTGGAGACCGAACTTCATGTCCTGACTTTCACACAGGCATTACATGCTGGAGATTTCAAACTCTTTCGAATTTAAAGTGGATGTTCTTCTCCCTTGATAGGCCGAACTACGCTCACGTTGTGTCAATTGTGTCGATCCATATGTGGGACATATGCTGTCTTTGAGGGGTCGTCTACCTCATGTCTATTCCAAATTTCGCAAAGGAAATTTTATGGTAAGGAAGACAAGAACGGCATTTTCGGGAATGTCAGTCGACGAAGCTCACGAACAAAACAATGCGCTTATTAAAGCAGACGGTGGTGCTGTTGACCGTCTGCTATGCTCAGACGGATGGTTGCAGGACCAGAAGTTACACGAATCGTTCATAAATTCAGTAATATTCTCAAATCAGCAGAGACGAGGGAAGCACTCACCATGAAATTTCCAACGCAAAACAACTTTCTTTCATCAACAGCGTTGAGGGTATGATTAATATTCTGAATGAAATAAGCAACCCGTTCTTAGAACCTCATGGATTTGGACTCACGATTATTTGTAGATTCTGAAACAGTATCCAATTTGCGCAGTATGAAAATAATTGGCGAATCTCAAGCAAATGAGTTCTTTCAAAAAATACTCATTGATTGCTCCGTTTCTTTTGACACACCAATACAGAAAAACAAGTTGGCAGTATTTAACAGCGTTTCAAGGAAATCTTTATCTGGGAAAGAGCACCAGCTTGCTGCCATACAAAAATACCGCAATCTCTTTTCCAGGCTCTATTACATTGCTTGTCAAGTACGTCAGGGGAATTAGGATGCCTTTTCCAGTCATGAGCACCTTATTTAAACTCCATCATTTTATGAAAACGGCGAACTTTGATTTGGAAAGAAAGCTGATCTTTCCGCTTGTTTACAGCCTGACGAAGCCAACACAGAGCAGCAATCTCAGAATTTCTACATAGTGGGGATAGATGGAGCAGCGACTGTCACCTTTCGAAGGTTGCGAACCTTGGTTCAGAGCCGAGAAGCACGTTTTCTGACTAAGAAATGAAATTCGATGCTTATTAGAACAGTCCACAGAGAATGGATGCAGTATTTGATGAGTATGTACCTGCTTCTCTAAAGTCTGCATTGATATTGAAAAGAGGAAAAGGTTCTCGTTGCCGAAAATGAAGGCTACAAAACAGGTTTTTAAAAACAGGTCTGAATTTTTAAGAAACGACTCAAATAAGCAGGAACTATTTGAATGCTTAGAGAACCTTTCAGCACAATAAATTTTCAACAAAAAATCGTTATTGTCACTCGTCACAGGAGTGTTTTTTGCAATGGCGGTTTTGATTTGACGGCTTGATGCCTTGCTCCTATGATGAAGCCGGCGGTAGAATGCTGTTCCATGCGCACACGGTACATCTCATTATTACAACCAAGTTTTCATCAGGACAGTAGATAACGATGTTGTTGTTTTGGTCACTGCGCTTCTTCAAAACCTCGAGAGGTGTGATCAACTGCTGTGGATTGGGTTAGACACTGGAAAATCGTACCGAATCTTAAATATCTGGGCCATAAAGCAAAGACTTGGTCCAGAAAAGTGGGTCGAACTTTTGGCTTTTAACGCCTTTGCATGTTGTGACACAACCTCGTCTTTCAGAAACAAAGGAAAACAATCAGCTTGGGAAGCATGGCAAGCCTTATCTGCAGTCAACGAGGTTTTTAAATCTCCTTTACCCCTTACTCCAGAAGAGGTAGGGGAAACCCGGGTAACGTGAATACCTTAAGCTTTTCTTGATTATTGTCGTTTAGTTATAACTTTCGAAATTGAAACAAATGTTTATAATCCGTCTTCATTTAATGAACTTGCGTAATGCAATAACAGTTGTCCTTAATATTAATTACACTATTAGATATAAGGCCAGTTTTCAACAACGGCATGAATATCCACTTTGCCCAACACCCCGGGTAAAGTGGATTCGTTACTAGGGCAAAGCGAACATCAATATTATTTGTCATGAAACTAAACATTAAAAATAAAATAACCATCGAAAATTAAAGGAACATATCCAAAAAACATTTTTTTGCTACAATGCTAATTATTGTAGTTATTGCAAGCAAAGAAATTAAACTTAAAAATAAAATAAACGTAGAAAATAAAAGGAACATGTTTAAAAACATTTTTTTGCTGCAGTGCTAATTCTTATTGTTATTACAAACAAAGAAACTGAACTTTAGAATAAAATAAGCATCGAAAATTAAAGGCTCATATTAAAAATCATTTTTCTACAATACTAATTGTATCAGTAATTATTGTAAGAAGGAAAGAATTTTTTAAAAAAAGTCAACATCTAAAATTTAGGAGCATACTAAAAAAAAAAAAAAACATTTTTCTGCTACAATACTAATCATCGCAGTTATCACAAACAAAATCATTACCATTTTCGAACGTTGAACACTCTTTATTACACCACTGAGTACAAATACGACATTGTATAATGTTTTCCATTGGCTGATCATCTTCTTCAATGAACATTTCATCACAGAAAATGCACCTTACATCATCAAATTTCTTTACTTCCTTCTTCTCATCATTCTCTTATGCAGTCCTATGTTTTGTAGCAGAGATTTTTGATTAGTATTTTTGGTACTTGGTCTTTTTAACAGTCTTCTGAGAAGCTTTAGTCGAAACATTATCTAGTTACTTCATGACAGTCTTTTTTGGTTTTTCAAATTTTTGTCTCTGATTGTCCTTTACTGGAGTATTTGTCTGGAGTGTAGATCTCTGTAGTTATTGTTTACGTGTTGTTATTGGTTTTACAGGCAGAAGAATAGGTAGTAAAACTGAAGGACTGTACTAGATCGTAGAATATCCAGGTTGAAGCGGCGGGAATATCATTGTCTTGGACTTATTCTGTTGTTTCAGATCCCATGGAAGTATAAGGACGGTCTTCAATGGTAATATTGTTTTGAGATCTGAATATTGAAGGACTTCCAGGTTCGGATGAAGTGACGTGTCATGACCGAGTAAATATTCACTTTGCCCTTCAAGTACTTTTTTGAGGTAACTTAAAATTACTAAAAAACCAGAGCATCTAAACTCGTCGTCTACGAATGGTTGAAAGCTACATAATCGTACATCAAATCCCACTCATAACAAAGAACATGTCACAAATAGTATTACAGTTTTAAATGAAACACTAACCTCTGTAAACTAATATTTTTTTCCCCAAAACATACTTTGTTCGCTCACTGGCGTCGCGTGAGGCGAACTTGTCCCGACGTGTTTGTCGCACACGGAGCGGCATCAGGCGACCGTTGCTATGACAACGCGGCTGCCGGCCAGCTAATTATTTGGGAGTTATAGGCAAAATTCGCTTTGCCCGGGGTATCCACTTTAGCCAGGTTTCCCCTACTATATATTGCATTTGGGATGGAAAAGTATGTCATAAAAATATATGATAGATTAGTGAAGAGAACAACGTTAAATTCTCACGGAAAACATAGTACTCTTCTCATTGGAAATTTGAAAACATTCCCCCAACTCAGGATGCACTAATAATAACGCTCTTTGAACGTTGATCCAAGCAGGGTATATATCAAAGAAGCGTCTACAAGTATCTCCAGTCTTTCTTACCCTCAAGAGTATGGCCCGCGCCTTGGAAGATTTACCTATATATTTTTTTTCCTTTCGTTTAACTTTATATTAACTTTAACATTGTACTGTAATAATACAACCAAAATCAAGTTAGAGATTGAATGGATTTCTATTCTGCTTCTGAAGCCTGTCAGGAAAAAAATGCCAAGATTAAGTGTTGTAGCTCTCGATGCCAATGTGGAAAAGCTGGTCTCCCTTGTACTTTGTGCAAATGTTTTTTGAAAATAATGAGACCCGCTGAGATATGTCCCAGTAATGTTTAAACTCTGTTTTTGTAAGAAAAACATTTAATTGACCACAATTTAAAACGTTTTTCACTGAAATTCGGTTACTTTCAAAAAATTTAATAAGAAAATCATTAGAGCTATATTTTGAAACACATTTTCAGGAACAAATTTTTTTAATCTCTTTCTATCGCTGCTTTAAACCAAACCCAGTGGCACGACAGCCCATAGGTGCCAAGGCTACTTTCTCCATCTCAGTCTTCCTGACAAAGGAGGGGCTCCAGCTAGATGTTCCGATTAGGCCAGCCGAACGCAGAACCCCTGGGGTTTAGTTCTCAAGCATGCTTGGTACTCGCTGTTTTTAACAATATTTATAAAAAGGAGACATGAAAAAGTGGAATTATACACACTTTTGCCCGAAATGCATCTATTTATAACAAATTACCTAAGATAAGTCCTATTAGCGTGCAAGATAACTTTGGTACGCTATAAAAAACAATCCAAATGACGTAGCGAATGCCTCCATGGGTAAAAATGATCCTAAAACATAATTAAAAAAAGGAAATTGCTTTTACCTCAAAATGCACGATCTTTTCGTTATACCTCTGGACAAGCTGAGAGCAACCCATGTAAAATGATAGCTTAAACAGTTTTTAAATTCAACATTTATGACTTTCGCAAGAAATTGGAATAAACTTCCTATCACAAAATTGGTTCGAAAACTGAATTGAATACTGATTGATGAGTAATGAAAAATAAAAATAAAAATATATAGAGTAATGAAAAATAAAAATAAAAATATATAAATAGAAATTTTATTATAAAATGTTATTTACAAAATATTTCACAATTTGTCTTGCACATTTACAGTCCTGGAGTATTTATTTTCCATAGGTGTCAAGCCTAGTAATTTTAGACCTGCTTCTAGTACTTTTAAGGTAGAAGACAGCAATAAAAGCCGTGCCTGAAAAAGAAAAATATGTGTAGTGATAAAATACAGCTGAATATTATTTTTTTAAAAATTTTATTAAAAAAGGAAGATAGAGCTTTTAATGAAGAAGTTGGGGGGTATAAATTTATAAATACAGTTCTGAGTCATTAACTAATAATTTGAATAACTGAAAAGAAGTATTGATTGATAATAATAAATACATAATAAAAAATATTTTATAATATATAAATGACATCTTCAAATAATGTGTCAGATTCAACAATAGCATAGATTTAGCCGTAAGTCACCGCCCTTAAGCCAGGGTTAAGGCAGAACAACATGCACTTTTCCAGACTGCCTGGTTATCATATCCAGAAAAATTCAAATCATAAAATTGGGAAATTTCGGAGAAAAAAAAATTACAGATAAATCAGGTAAAAATTACAATTAAAGTGGAATCCAAGTAAAAATTACAAAAGAGAGGAGGATTTTCATTCTTGACTATGCAGAAAATTTATTAACAAATTAATCAATGGGTAAAAATTTACTAAAACATGGAAAAAAAATATGCTTGTATTTTGTTTATTAGATACTTTGACAGCAACATTTTTAGCACAAAATGTCTATAGTACACAGAAATATGTACCTTCCTTAGGCACTTAAAGGCATCAAGATAATTTTAACAAAAATATTTACTTTTATAACAATGAGCCTGTCCCCTTTGATATCCAAACGAAGCACATTTGAAGCTCTGTCAGTAAAGAAACCTGTTAAATGAAATGTATTATTTTAAAGAATAAAAGTTTCACTACACTGTATACAATTTGTAACTTCTACATTATCATCTAACGACCAAACGGCACGAACTTGAGGGTCACGGATTAGGACAAAATTCTAGCTATAGGTCCATTCCCTCTAGGTATGAGCGCAGATAAAGCGGTTTGACTGCATAGGCTCTGGTTTGGCTGCAACAAGGATCCAAAGTTGCTAGTTTGGCCCCACAAATGCAATGGTGTTTCCATTGGAATTTCAGACTTCGACACTGTGTTCGAACTTCCAACATCTTTAGCATCTTTAGTTAGTAAATTGAGTATAAGGCTAGAATACGTTTTTATTTATGGGCAAAATCTAGGTGTTTGAAAAGTCGAAACGATCACGTATTTTTATTTATTTATTTATTTTTATTTACTTTTTTGTTTGTGTGTGTGTCATGTGCAATAAGTCAGAGCTTTTTCTCTTCTCCCATTTTTTACTTATCATTATGGGATATCTTTGACAGCAGACGATAAATATCCAGTTAAAGTAAATGTTTTTATTAGCAAACAATAAATACTTTTTACTTGCAGACGATTAATATATAAAACAAAAATAATTAGTTTCATTTGCAAACGATAAATATCCTGTAACTAGGTTATTTTGGCATTCAAGTTATTGAAATTAAAAGTAGTAGCCAATTTAAATTTGAGAACCGCTTATTGGAAATTAGCATCCAAGATAATTAATTCAAAGGTAAGCATGCAAATGCTGTACTCATACTGCAGTACAGTAGCAGAAAAAGGGATAAAAATGGTAATTTTAAAGGAAACTTCATTGCATTCTGGGTACAAATTAACAACTTTGGACCCTCGTTGCAGCCGAACTAGGGCCTATAAAGTCAAACCACTTTACCCGTGCTAATACATAGTAGGAATTGACCTATACCTAGAATTTTGTCCAAATCCGTGACCCTCAAGGTTGTGCCGATTGGCAGTAAGCTAAAAATGCTAAATTTTTTAAGTTGTCTTACAAAATTCTCTCTCTTACAGATGATATCAAGACAGTGGCGTAGCTAGACCCGACTTTCGGGGGTTATGTATATATGTATATATATATGTATATATATATATACATATATATATATATATAATATATATATATATTATATACATACTCCTATATATATAATATATATGTATTATATATATATATGTATATATATATATATATATATATATATGTATATATATATATATATATATATATATATATATATATATATATGTATATATATACATATATATACATATATATATATACATATATGTACATATATATACATATATATACATATATATATATATACATATATATACATATATATATACATATATATACATATACATATATATACATATATATACATATATATACATATATATACATATATATATATATATATATATATATATATATATATATATATATATATATAAAGAATATATATATATATACATATATATATATATATGTGTATATATATATAATAATAATGTGTGTGTGTGTGTGTGTGTATAATCGCTTGGAATTTTTTTCCTTTTCTTCTTTTTTTTTCTTTCTCTTCTCTCTTCTTTTTCTCTTTTTTTTTGAGACTAACTTTTCGGGGGGGGGGGGGTTTGTCCCCAAAACCCCCCCCTTAGCTACGCCCCTGTATCAAGACATATGTGAAGAACAGTTTTAAACCTAAAAATTTGAACTAAAATTAGCATTTTAGCATTCAATGACGCTTTTTAATTCAAAGGCTTTGAGATGGATCATCTTCAAACGCAAAGCGATTCAAAGCAAACTATCAACAGTTTTACGAGAACCAATCAGAAGCTGAATGTTTTACTGATCGCCATGACGTATGTGCCTAAGTGCTGAAAGTTGAAAATATTCTCAAAACAGAAAAGTTTCAAGTTAAAAGTAATTGTGTCCCAAATTTGGTGTTTGAGTAAATAAAAGGTTTGAATATGGAAACTTAAATAATATAAACTTATTTTATGCCAAAAGTGCTCAAAAATTGAAAATATAAATAAACGCATTGAAGAATTATGATGATTGGTTAAGAAAAGTAGTTAGAACAAATTATCCCGCTTTGTTTAGGAATTTTTTTTTTTCATCATTTGTTAATTTTCTCCAAGGATGCAGTCGGAGGAAAAAATATCCCACTTTGCCTTGTAGTATTTTGGAGCTTTTGACTCTGACTCTTTTACTTTATATTTTAAACACATGCACATAGTTTCATTTTCACATTTTGAACTGTGGTATTAGTCTTCTTTTTGCTTAGTTTTTACTTATTGCTTTAGCTTCTACTTGTTGCGTAACATTCTCTTTTTGTCAAGAAGAGACAAACTTTATTCCCAATTCTTCAACCACATTTTGAATGAATTTCAGTTTGCTAAAAATGTTTCACTTCTTTATATAAAACCCAGATATTGGTTGCAACAAGGTCCAAAATATTACATTACACAAAGCCTGCATCAATTTTATATTGAAGCGTAATAAGCTCAATCTGTCAAATAATTTGATTTCTTGACTTTTATTCTGGAAAAGCAGATAGTTCCCAGTCCTTTGACCACAAAAATTCTTTTGCACAACATATTCTCTGCGTATATAAAATTTGTATAAAAACATAGTACATTTCTTTATGTGCTACAATATTAATTCATCTATCAAGTTTTCAAGCATCTGAAGGACTGTTGTAGATAGCTATGTGCTCAATATGTGATGTTGGGCCTCAAATTTCTTTCAAAATATCTTGCTTTGATTAGCAGGCAAATTCACCTCCTCACCTGTATATACTCACACATAAGTCAAGAAATTTTTTACAAAAAATGAGGTTTAAAGTTATGGGGTCACTTATACCCCAGGGAAGAATTTCCGAAATCCCCCCCCCCCCCCGATTTTTTCTTAGGAAAAAAAAAACACTTGAAAACGTGAATATTTTCTCAATTTTAGTCCATCTTTTTTAAGCAGAAGTAAATACTCAAACATTCTGCAATAAAATTACATGGTCTGACTGTGAAATAAAGAATAAATAATTACAGCAAATGGCCGACTACGCAAAAAGTATGTGAATAGCGGTATTCGCGAATTTTCCCGATATTTGCAAATTATTGCTCATTTTTTAAAAATAATTTCATCTGGCTACAGCATAAAGTTTTATTGATATCAAATCAAACTTATAGCAACAAGTAAAAAAAAAAAATCGTAACAGCGAAATTGAACCCTTTACAAAAATGGCGATCGCAAAAGTAAACCCTTTTGGTGCAAAAGAAAAAACAATTGGACGTTTTTTAACATAAAAATGTTAATTACATTTCATTTTCCTCTTTTTTATAAAGTTTAAATTCAAAATTCAATGCAAAACACTCACGTTTTTTCCAAAAGTAGGGACTCTACTTTAACACTGTTTTTCGATTTTTCCCCCCGATTTTTAAAAATGGTGTATAATTAAGAAAATCATAGCTTCATAACATATAAGTTTTATTGAAGAATTCATAAAACATTTCTTTGCGAATTTCAAATCAGTTACTGTTTTGTTCTGACAACCATGATACAGTTGAGGTGACAGATTGATACTACATGCCGCTTTCATTAATATTATGATTTTGCCAAAAAAAAAAAAAAAAAAAAGAAAGAAAAAACTACTATGTTATTTCTTTCATTTTGCATTTTTATAAGTTGAAAAAGAAACTATCATTTGGCAAATAGCTTCCTGGAACAAAATGACTCTTTTAGGCACATCTACATATTTTTTTAAAACTGTGAATTATTGATTCCATCAAAGAAGTATTAATGGACGAATCACAATATTACACTCCCTTCAACTTGAAACCAGTGAGTTAAACGAATTTTGCAGTGCTGGTCTCGACTCCAGTATTACTTCTTTAGCAAATAAAAATGCTTTTATTCAAAATATGGTGTGTGTGTTTTGTGTTCTTTTTAAATAATTGTGAAAAAACAAAACTCTGCTATAGAGAAAGTCCTGTTGCCCCCCTTCCCCCCTAAAATCCACTACTGCACACATATTTGCATGTGAACAAGTATAGAGATGTCTCACAATAGTTATTTAACTCATATTTAAAGACATAACTAAGAAACTCGATAGCACTTACCATAAAGAACAAAGATATTGATACAATTTATGAGGCTCCAAATTTATGTAGGACTCATAAAGTATTTCATCAAACCTTTAAAAATAATAAAATAAATAACTAAATGCATTACAACACATATAAATAAATGGACACATATACAAAATTAGATTACTTAAGGATTCTTTAAATATTTAGATCTCAATGTTTATTTAACACATAATTTCCAAAGAATGTTTTAGAAGTTCATTCAGTCATTAAAAAATATATCAATGGTTGTAGAAAGTTAATTACTAAAAATTAGAGAAAAAAAAGTAAAAAATAAAATGAAATAATTAAAGAAATTAAACTTCAAATTAAGAAACTATTCAGGGCCTATGCAATTTTGATGGAATATCATAAGTAACAAAACTGACACGTCCTTCAATATGTCCAAAACTAATATCTAATCACTGGAACTATTTTTAGCACAATTTGTCAAAAACAAAGAAAATAAAAAGCAGAAAGTAAGAAATGTTTACCTGTAAACATAAACTAAATGAGAGAAATTGTGAACCAAATGAAAATTACTGACATAGAAATTCCGAAGCGTAAAAGGGTGAAGTTGAATAGCTTGAATTCCTATTGATTCTTTATCGGTATATAATTTTCACATTGGTGTTTGGTTGATTCGCTGTTTTTACATTTTGAGCAGCTTGCTTATCTCCCTCTTTGCTTTTATTGGATGGCTTTTCAACTATAAGTTCACTTATTTTGGATTGAAAAAGGGGTTCCTTGTAACCTTGAAATACATGCATGCAGTAATCTGCAATTTTGTGCAACTGACATTGTTTTCTTCTTTTTTTACTATAAAAGGTTGGATCAAGTTAAAAGGGAACAGTAGTCATAACTTAACAAGTGTGTGAGAGTCAACATATTTCATCACCTTCTCCATTGTTACAAAGTGTAACTCTTCACTTTAGCTCCTCTCTTCTCCTTATCACACTACATTACATAAACATATTGTTAATAAAAAATGTATATATATCAACCAAAATGTGTGATGTCACATTTCTTGTTACCTTGTCAGTTTCAAAGTGTAACATCATTTGCGAACACCTCTAACAAAATTACACTAATCAAACAACACAATTACCTTGACAGGTGCTTGATCAAATCATGAGCTGATCCTTCCAAAAGTGGAGAAGTATCGATGTCAAGTTTAAATTTATATTCAGAATCTTCTTGTAATCTATTGAATAATATTTTTAATCAATAAGAGGCAACATCAAGCAATGATTTTTTGAAAACATATTTGAGGCAGTGAGAAGCCACGGGAGGTAAGTGGACATTTTCAAATTTTGACAAATATGCGTTTAAAAATAAGGTATTAGGAAAGCTTAAATTGAATTTTTTTTCTAAATCATGCTGTACAGCAGCAACTACCAGGGCTACTAGTACTATCTCTTGCCTCAAGACAGAGGAGAGGTTCATGTACCATCTGTACTGGTTACTGTCCATTCTCGAAAGCAAAGACTTTCCACCCATGACCGATTCCATTTCAAAAAGGGGTGATGGGTTGAGGATGGGCACTTTCTGCTCACACTTGCTATCTCTTTCTAGTTCGACGCTACATTGGAAGAACTGCTGAACATGTTACTTTTGCATCTTTTACTTCCGGGTTTCCCTCCCTATGTTGATAAAATCAGAGCAGACCTGATGCATGTGCAAATCAGCACTAAGTCTTGGCTAAAGAAAACAAAAAGTAACTTTAAATTTTTAATTTTGCCACTTACATCCCTTTGCTTCTCACTGCCTCATTTGAGTAAAAAAATATAAGATGTACAGTAGAACTCCAATTATCCAAACTCTGACTATACGAACTGCTGATTATCCAAATCACTTTCAGAATTTAATTAAAAAATTTAAATAAAGCAAGTTTCTGTCTACCTTTGCTATTGCCTCCCCCCCTCCCCACAAAACTAGTATAGATGTGGCAGGAATATTATTGGGATGATAAAAGTCACTGTCTCATAGGGCAGTTCTGTTATTGGCTTCTAATCTGTAGCACCCTTAAGTAGGTTTAAAATATAAAAATGTAGACTTTCCTTTAATTAGACAAAAGCCTTTGAAAAAAAAAGGCTTTCTTCATCCTATTTTAAATATACATACAGTAATTAAATAAAACAGATCCTTTTTTCAGAGAAGATTCAATTATCTGAATTTTTGATCATCTGAATGGGTTAAGAGACAATTGATTCGGATAATTGGAGCTCTACCATTATATTACCGTATCTATGGTACAGGTACAGTTTTAATTTAGAAATTTACAAAAAAAATTATCATACATTTTGAGACACATTACAAAAAGTACAGATTAAAAGCGTAAAAAAACATTTTTTAACAATGCTATATATGACAATATTCACAGAGGTTTGGAAACCAAAAAGTTGGTAATATATCTCCAAGATGTTCCCAAATAATAAGGTCAAGTTAAGTGTGTGTTGAATTAATGCTGATTTTCCCCTAAGAGGTGTAAAAGACCCCTGTTAGAACATCTGAATAGCTACATTCACAAGAAACTTTGGTATCTCGTAAATCCACATTCCAGCTCGGAAAAAAAAAAAAAAACGGTTGAAAAATTCCCCGGTTACATGTAAACATTGTCCATGTTACACGAGAAAGTGGTTTTTACCCAGCATCCTCAGCCATATGCAAAATTTTAAGGGAAGGCTCAGATATTTTCACCATGGTTTAGTAGGATATTTTCCCCATACAAATTGATTGCAGTACAGATTAGAGTTATTAAAATTTGACATTTTTAATAACTTATTCATTAATAGCTGGAAAAGAAATGTTTTTGCATTTTTGCAAAGGAAAAAATACTTAAAGCAAGGAAGTTCACATTTCTAAGGGGGGCTTAATCCCCCCTCTGGCCCCCCTATACGGGCGCCCTTGTCCTCAGAGGCTATACTCAGCAAGTAGACGAACTTGTTTCTTGCAATGCATTCTGGGTAAAAACTCCGTACGTGCTCTAGAAAGAAGTAGGAGGAAGAAAAATCCGGGGAATTTTCCAGGGAAATAACCGGAATGAGGTTAAAAGCAGGTTATTTGCTGGATCGAAAGTGTCCATGTGAACGAGGCAAATATAACCAAAAGGGGAGCTGCAAAACTAGACCCCACTCAGAGTCTATGTGAAAAATTTCAACATTCTAGGGCATCCCGTTCTTGTGTTATGTGATATACACATACGCACATACATATATGCATAGAGACAACATATGAGTAAACACATGGTAATTAACTCAGAGATCGCCAAAATGGATGTTTCGGGCTTTTGTACACTCTTACATATGGTTGGGGGTGAGAAAACCACTGAACATTTATTCATGGGAGAGCAATTTATGCCGATATTAAAGTGAACTTTTTTTTACAATTACAATACTTCCTTTTTTTACGTAAAAGGAAGTTAAAAAGAAAATAAAACAATAATTTAACTTATTGGTACCCTTTCAGTCCAGCATAGCAGAATTGAAGTGAAGCAGCACTATGTTTGCCAAAAGTTAACACATCCTTCCAAAGAAAATTGTATTGCACATTTGGACGATATTTCATATCATTAAGGCACAGTGAAGAGAAACCAAGATTTTCCGCCATTGCATCCACATTTTCATCTATTTCAAGTTCTAGAGTAAAATGTTAAACCACAAAACACATCAATGCAAATAAAAAAGGAATTGCAACATTAAAATATTAAATATTCAAGTCTTAGGAATAAAGTAAATTGAGAAAATATAAAAAAAAAAAATTTCAAACTTCAAAATGCTAAAGGGAAAAAAAATATGGTCATTTGCTGCTAAAAGCAATATGTATACTGTCTGATCACGGATTGTATGGAAAGACAAACATCCATTTTACAGCTGAAATGGACGAATCTATTATTCAGCCTTCGCAGAAGCAGTCTCATTGAAATGAGTGGAATATGCACATCAAATTTTTACTTTTCCCCCTTATTCAAATAGATTCGTCTTATCTGGACGTTTGAAAATTCCATGCAATCCGTTGTTGGACAGTATATAGTCAGACCTTGATATAAAGCCACCCGCTGATAAGGTCACTCCGCATATAAGGTGATTTTTCTGAAGTCCCGGCTCACTGAATAGGAATCTTGCATTGGGTATTATCGGATATATGGTCAGATAATAATACATTAATCGCTTATAAAGTCACTTTTGTATAATTTCTTTAAATGATTTCAGGGCCTCAGATTCATTTTTAAGAATTTTTGGCAATATACGGTCCTTAAAAAGTGAAAATCCATTTTTTCTACTAACGTAGCATACAGTGCACAAAATGTAGTAGAAAGTGGGTGTTAGGACAGTGATGCTTACTAAAGTATGAAGCAGTAACGCATGCACACTGCGTGCAAATATCACACATTTTTACCAGTCATGAGAAGCCAAAGAACATGTTCAAAAAATATTTAGAAACCATAGTGGTTAAAAAACGCATCAGTTTTGTATTAATGATAATTTTGAGTAAGTAAGTTGCACATCAGTTCTTTGCTTGAGCATATTTGTATGCAGCTTTGTTCTAAATGAAAGTTTTGAAAAACAAAATGATTTTAAAATTTCTTATTGTTTCGAAAAAATTTAATTGTTCCAAATCGATTAAGCTATTTTAACTAGTGATGTTCCGGATATCCGAGGGAAAATTAGGCTGTACGGACGGGAAAATTGGAGACCACTGTTTCATCATGGTCATTTCATGTGTCACATGGAATGACTTATTTAAGATCATGAGAGATGCTTATTTTTTATTGTACTGACTTAAAGTTATTTTGAGAAATCCATAAAAAGAATTAACATTTACTTGCTTATAGAGGAAGTATTGCTATTAAGAAAATATCAAGGAGTTGACTGTGATGTCGTTTTTTATTTGGTGGGGGGGGGGGGACTCCATTAGTCCTTGCCCTCTTATTTCCTCATTTCAAGACTAAATCATGCAGCATAAGTCAATCCACATTTGAAAATTTCATTTAAAAATACTCACGCAAATCATAGTGCAATTTGTCGAGAATCTTAAGCTTGGCCAAATCAAGAACTTCAAGGGCACCTTTCATTTTCTTAGAGTCAAAAGAAGGGATATTCCTTAGTTCAAGTAGCTTAACCTCCCTAGGGGCAAAATTATGAAATAAATAAATAAATAAATAAAACTTTCAACAAGGTTTTTTTTTCTTTTTAAAATTAAACATTGGATAGGTATAACTTACTTTGACCATGAATAACCCAACTTATTCAGCAACTGAAGAAACAATTTGAAAAATGCTTTTTTTGAAGATGGGGCCTACAAAAACATTCAAAGAAAGTTGCTTTTAAAAAAGTTAGCTGGCCTAATATTTTGATAACATTAACAGAATGAATTATTTTTAACTTAATTCCTCTGGATGTATATTTATATATACTTTGCAGCTTTAATCAAATTAAACAATGTATGTATTTATTATAATGGGTATGGAGTATAATGTCATGCAAATATTACAATGCAGTGGAATGAATACCTTTACAATACCAAGCTCTATAAACTGCACAGCTTTTCAGAAGGAAACAAAAGATTTTGCAGTTAAATAAAGCCCTCTGTTTTGCCTTGGAAATTTTTAGACAAATTAAATTTTGGAAAAGTTTTTCATCTTTCCATCTTAATTCAACACTTTTAAATGAAAATTGATATTTACAGTGAAAAAAAATGCCAGACTACTTTTGAAAATGCAGCTGGTTATGCGAACCATGAAGCTAACAGAAGTGCAGGATAATTCATTTTCTTTTGATTATGAAACATATTTATTTGTGAATGACAACATATGTATTATATTGCACAATTAGAGCTTTAAGGTTCATTGCAGATAAAACTCATTCTGAAGTGCAAAATTATTTTTGATATATTCTGAAAATTAGTTTCTAAATTTGTGAAATGATCTATATAATGCCAAAATCTATATAACACAAAACTTCTGGTCCGAAGGTGTACTACAATGGTTTTCTACAGTACGGATTTTAATTACAATTATTTTGATCATATTTAGCATAAAATTAATAATAGTCACACCCTAGAAATATAGATCTGGCAAAAAGCAACTCATGATATAGCGTGCAGTGCATTTGGCATAATCTTTCCTTTTTTTTCGTGACTCAAGAATTAAAAAAAATGTTTAATGCATTTAACATAAAGTTGACAGAAGAAACAAAGTATTTTTAGGCATGCTTCTTTGAATTTCAGACATTTTAAACACATGCATGTCCAGCTCTAAGGCACAAACTAAACAAAGAAATGTAAAAATCTGTTAAAAATATATTTTAAATGGAGATAAAACACAGAGGTCAAAACAGTAAAAGTTTGAGCCTCCTTTCCCTCCTCCCCCCAAATCACTATTTCTTAAAAATTACCTTTAAAATTTTGTTATTGAATATGCTGAAGTAGTGGAAGAACTTTCTCTTAGGGAGCATATATCTCACATATTTTCTCCTTAAACTATACCATAAGCATTACAAAAGCTTGCCTTTTTACATGGTATTGGAAGAAACAAATTTATGTTAACAGAGGGTATTGTAGAAACATTATTAATCCTGAAATGCAACCTGGGATTCTAATAAATAATATCAAGATCTCATCTAAAATACTTATCTATAAGTGTAGACATCAGAAAATGTTTTGAAGTATAATTAAAATGATAATTTAGAGGTTACTATATTTATCATGCATTCAAATAGAATTTGAATGCACAGTCGGACCCCGATTTAACAAATTCATTGGAACCAAAACTTTTACATGTTAAATCGAGGTTATTCTTAATATACAAATACAATACAAGTGTGACAGCCAGCAACAGGCTCTGGGCTCAACTAGGCTGATCCACGTCAGTTTATAAGTCCCCAATGAAGGTCAATGGCCCTCTTAAATCTATCCACCCCCTTGCTCATTACCAGCTCTTCTGGTAAGCTGTTCCAAGTGCCCATGACCCTACTAAAGAAGTAATTTTTCATAACTTCCAGGTTGTCCTGAGATTTAAATAGCTTAAAACAATGTCCCCTTGTCTTGCTTTCCGTGAGAAAATTTAACCCGTTAACATCTTTCATTTTGATAAATTTAAACAACTGAATCATGTCCCCTCTGACTTCCCTTTGCTCTAGGCTATACATATTAAGCCTATTAAGTTTGTTATCATAGTCTAAGTCTGAAAGTCTCCTTACTACTCAAGTAACCCTTCTTTGAACCCTTTCCAATACAGAAATATCTTTCTTGAGATAAGGAGCCCAAAACTGAACGGCATACTCCAAATGAGGTCTTACTAAACTCCTATATAACGGCAGAAGAACCTTCTTAGATTTGTTTGAAATAGATCTATTGATAAACCCAAGCATTCTGTTGGCTTTGTTACTTGCAATGCTGCACTGTTGACTAAACTTGAAATCCTGATTTCATAAGATACCTAGATCAATAACGTTTTCTGCCTGACTAATGACCGAACACTGTAAATAATAACTTGTATGCTTTTTTGGATGACCTAAGTGTAGCACTTGACATTTCCCTACATTAATTGCCATACACCACTTATCCGCCCACTTAGTAATATGATCTAAATCCTCTTGAAGCTGTTTTACTTATTCCTCATTCCCTACAATCCCCATAACTTTTACATCATCAGCAAAACAATTAAGAACAATTAAGTTTCCAGAAATATTTCATCAATGTCATTCATAAAAATAATAAGCAGAAGAGTCCCTAAAACTGATTCCTGAGGAACCCCACTTAAAACATCACTCCATTTAGAATGATTTCCCCTCACAACTACTCTTTGTTTCCTTCCAGTCAGCCAATTACTAATCCGAAGTAAGGTTTTTCCTCCTATTCCTATATTAGTTAGTTTGCTGAGAAGAACAACATGCAGTACCTTATCAAAAGCTTTTTAAAAATCAATATAAACAACATCTACACACTTCTTGTTATCTAAAGCCAAGGAAACCTAAACATAGAAGTGCAACAAATTAGCACACAATTTACCTTTCTTGAAACCATACTTCAAACTAGTCAACAGACTATTAGTCTCTAAGAAATTCAAAATGTTGATTTTGATCAAAGTTTTAAAATTTTTACAAACCACTGAAGTCAGACTTACAGGTCTATAATTCCCTGCTTTACCTTTAGATCCTTTCTTGATGAGCAGCGTAATATTAGCCAGTTTCTAGTCCCCTGGCACTGTCCCCGAGTTGTAAGAAGCATTGAAAATATTTAAAATAACATCCTCTAATTCCTCTGCACATTCAACTAAAATTTTTGGATAAATATTATCTGGTCCCGGAACTTTAGTTGCTTTAATTTTTTTCAAATGAAATAGAACCTCCTCCGTGGAAAATACAAAATCCTCTAGCTGTATAATAGCTTGTGTCTTGTTAGTGTCAACTGTTGAGATAGTTATCGCTAAACACACTGGAAAAAAAGATATAAAGAACATTTGCGATTTCCCTATCGTTTTAAATTAAATTTCCATGCTCATCAACCAATGGTCCAATTTGACTTCTTCGAGTTTTCCCAGAATTAGCGTAAGAAAAATCCTTTTAGGATTTCTGTCAATGTTATCTGCTAGCCTTTGCTCCAATTCCCTTTTCTGAATCGGTACCAAATACTTAAAACTATGTCTTGCCTTACAATATTGGAGCCTATCAGCACTCTGACCAGTTTCTTTAAACTGAGGAAAAGCAGCTTGCTTATAGTTCAGAGCTTCCATTATCTCCTTGGAGAACCACATGGGCCAATATTTAGTACTAACTCCTTTTCTCCTAAAAGGAACATAATCCCCAACCGTTTTTGCTAGTTTTTCCTCAAATTCCGTCCACTGCAGATCTACACTGCTATTTTCCAATCCTGATGAAGATACCTCTTTTAAGCTCTAAGTGCAACAAAATCAGTGTTTCTGAAATTGGGCACAAACCTAAAACTTTCAATTTTGTACCCTTCAAATTTAATCCAGAACCTAATACTGTTATGATCACTATCTCCAATACGTTCCCCTATACACAATCCCTGAACAGAACTTCCTACATCACAGAAAACTAGATCTGAAATCGCATCCTCTCGAGTTCGGGATGTGAAAAAAATTAAAAAAAAAAAAAAAGCACTTACCTTATTTAAAGGTCGTAAAAATCAACTGCACAAAAATATCCATAGTTAGAAAGTGTTTATTTTACTTTTAAACTTAAATTTATGAACTACTTTTTATTCAGCATTCTACAACTTATTACACACTAGTTAATATGAAATTTTAAAGTACCAAGTAATAGATGTTTGACAATTTCCTTGATACTTGACTCGAAATATTATCTTTTGACATTATGGAGAAAAGAAAATACTGTCATTTACAGCCTGCTGCATGAGATATGTTTTTAGTTTCTAGGCCACGTGAAGCATTTGAAGAAGTAAGTTTTAATGGGAGTTTCATTATCGCTTTCTGCATCAGAATTGCTATTGATTGGTTGCCCCCTTGGCCATCAAAAATTGCAGACTCCAAGAAAAGTCTTTTTCTGCTTCGGACAAAAATGGATGTATCATTTGGAAAACAAACCAATGTTTCTTAACGCAAATGAAAAAAAAAAAAAAACTTTTTTCTTTTGGCTGTTAAAACAATTTGTTAATTCAAGATTTACAATCTGGTAAACAGGGATTTTGCCTTCATTTTAGTCGGGGGAAAAAGAAAAATTCGCTAAATCATGACATAAAGGTTTGTAAAACCGGGGTCTGACTGTATTCTGATTTTTGGCTCAAAAGTTTATCTACCGAGCGTGTGGGAAAGGGAACGATATATGTTTAAAAACGATACGATGGATTATTCACTCTCTTGCATATCTGCACATAGTGGCAATGTTCCCCACTTATTCTTTGTGTTTATCTTGTTTTGTGAATGGTTAATAAATAGATTTTTTTTAAAACATTTAAGATATCCAACTTCTTTCCAAGATATTCAAGTTCAGATTAAACCATTGACAATAAAAACTAAAAACTATTCTACTGAAAGCAGATACTTACAATCAAGTACATGGCATCAAATTTATGCTTTTCTTTGTTGACCACTGCAGCATTAATGTAACTATAAAAAAAAAGTGAAATTTTTTAAAATAATAATTATGTAATTTTGAAAAGGTTTACATCAATTTTATACGGCCAGTAAATCAAAAAAGAATTTTAGAAAAACATTACATGTATGATGTATCACAGATGCTGCCTAAGGTCAGGACAGACAGCAAAGAGAGTTTTTCAATATATAATGGATCATAAAAAAGACAACACTTGGATAGTTTTGAAAAGCTTTCCAAATGTGTTAATTTTAAACCTAATGACTTAGCTATATTAATTTGTTCCCCCTAATAAATTGTAATGATAAGAAAAGAAATAGTTAAAAGAATACTCTCCACATATCACCAACAGTGGCCAAATTAAAACCAAATGTTTAAAAAAAAACACCAAATTTGTCGCCATGGTGGCAACAAAACTTGGCGATCAAAAGATATATCGGCAAGTGTCGGACAAATCATAACACAACTTGAGTTTACATCGAAATAGACAATGATTTCCCGCAAAAAGGGGCAAAAGACCCCCTTAGGAACATCTGCACATACATACATACGTACGGACATCACAAGAAAATTCGTTGTAATTAACTCGGGGGTCGTCAAAATGGATATTTCTGGTATCTGTACGTTCCTAGGCATATATCCACGTGTGGTCGAGTAGAAAAAAAAAACTCAACATTCATTCATGGGTGAGAAAAATGGAAATTAAGGCCGATTTTTGAGTGAAATTTTTTTCGCAAATACAATACTTTTTTTTTTTGTAAAAGGAAGTAAAAAAGAATACTGATATAGTGAAATCCTTGTTTAACAAAGTTGAAAGTATCAAGAAACCGTTTTGCCAAATTTTGTTGTACCAAAATAAAAATAACCCTATGTTAATACAGTTAGGGAATCCTAGAAGTCTTTGTTATACCAGAATTTTTGCAAAAATCAGTTATACCATGTAATGCAGATTCAACCGTATCATATTAGAACTTGTAAAGATATATTTGTTTTTTAGTACCATTGCACACACATAGTTAAAATGAGGAGGAAAAAAGGCATCTAAGGGATAAGAATAAACTTTTACATTTTGGGCTATCATAAACTGTAAGAAACACTACTGAAACCTAAATTCAAATTCATTAAGTTCTTTTTAGACTGTACGGTATGCAGGAGCATTGATTATTTTTTTCCACAAAATAAAAATAACATTTAACTGAATATTGCAAAAGTGCAATGGTAAAATTTTAGTAAAAGCAAACCAACTTTCTGTACTGCTTCAGTGCTAAGAAAAACATCAACATTTACTATTGTCATATTTTCTGAGATGTATTGTTCACAGCATAATTTGTTGCAAAACATTGATTTCATATTATGAAATTTAAAACTTGAAAGATGGAAAACCCTGAATGAGCTGTTAATCATGGGACATGGGACTGAACCATTAATGGCAACCAAAAAGTCAGCTAAGGGAAATGAGGATTTTTTTCCTAAAATAATCCTAATAATAATGATTTTTCTTCTAAAATATTTGTATATATTTTATTACAAATCTACCACTATGCATGAATACTAATAATATTTGTTGGAAATGTGGGGCAAAGTGAAATGGTGAAGTATTTATTTTGTTTTTAGCACAACCTATTTGGTAACACTTGATTCTAGTCAGGATAAAATTATCTCTGAAAATCAAAGCAAATGCATATAGAAGCAAGGGCACCCATATAAGGGGGGGGGAAGTGGGGGCTCAAGCCTCCCCCCTTTTGAAATTAGAACTTTCTTGCTTTTAGTACTTTTTTCTTTGCAAAAATATAAAAACATTTCTTCTCCAGCAATTAATGAATAATTAAAAATGTCAAATTTTAATAACTCTAATCTGTATTGAAATCGGTTTCTATGGGGAAAATATCCTGCTAAACCAAATGGAAAATATTTGACCCCCCCTTAAGATTTTGCATATGGGTGCCCTTGTATAGAAGCAAGTTCCAAAAATTGATACTCATATTGCAATATTTGTGGTGAGTTAAAAATTATTTTTGTTATTATAAAATGATAAAGTTCTTGTTTTTAACATTTTAAATATTTATTGAGATTTAGTAATATTTGGTGATATATTTTAAATTAAGCACATTTTTGTTTGAAATGTTTTCTACAATTAGTCAAGAGCATGTGGGGCAAAATGAAACAATTCATTTTCGTTCACTTATTCAATCACTCATGACATCACTTATGAATTTATTCATTAACTAATTTTTATTTAATTTCCTTATTTATTCATTCATTCACTCATTTTCTTATTCCTTTGCCATTTTATTCACTCATTTATTTTTTCTCATGCATTAATTATTTTATTCATTTATTTCTTTATTGCTACATTATAATTTCATTTTTTCATTCATTCTTTTATTTATGCATCCACTTAATCAAAAGGATCAAACAAAAACAATTTTATAAGAATAATATTAGAAAATTTTTAGAAATAAATTTCCCTTGTGAAAAAAAAAGTGAAATTTTTCAATTTTTTTTAAAAGTATAAATATATTTGCAAAATTGAAAATAATATTTCAATGCAAGTTTTAATGCATTGTCCTTTTTTATATACCATAATTTTCAAAACAAATTTCTAATTTGTTCATTTTGAACAAAGTAACTTGTCTTTACCATTTCATTTTGCATTATATTCCCCTATATATATATATATATATATATATATATATATATATATATATATGAGATAACTAGTTAAAGAAAGGATTTGAAAGTAGTTGCGATGCTTAAGAAGTTGATCCACAGCTGATGATTAAGAAAGAGAGATGCTTAATCAGGATAATTGGTAATGAGGCTTTTTCTGCACTTTTAAATAAACCTGGCACAGAGACAAATGAAACAATCATCCAAAGAAAAAAAAACTTCACCTGCTTAACTCATGCTGTAGAAAACGTCTTGAAATTCCACTATGAAAACAAGAGTCTGCGCTGCCCACAGCTTCTGCTTCTTTTTTTCTACATTAAAAAAATAAATATGCATGAAGAAGCAATTCAACCAACTCATGAACACAAATCAAAAATAATAAAGACAAAAAATAGAACTCTGATGTAGAGAAAAAATCTATTCATTTACTTATTTATTTTAATAATTTAGATAGTGGTTTAATAAAGTAAAAATGAAACGATGCCTTAATAAATTTCATGAAAATGTAAGAACCTAAAAGTCCAAGTTTTTGTACCAAAAAGCTAATAAGATAGGAAAAAAGAAAGAAAAGGAAAAACAGCACTGCATATGCAATCTATATATATAAAAATGGATGTATGTTTGTGGGCGTGTGGGTATATGTGTATGTTCCTTATACAAATCCACAGTTTTCGTCGGATTTCTTCCAAATTTGGCACAGAGGTAAATTGTTACTCAGGAATTCATATAGGCGGGTTTTTGGAATTTAAAAATGATCCGAAGAGGTTCAAGTTTATATTTTTAATCATAAATTGCTCTTTTCGACACGAACAAATTTTTGCATGGTTATGAATTTAGTCTAAATGAAAGGCCCGTAAAAAACTGCCCTAGATGAAGTTTCTTCAAAGATTAACTACTATCGTTAAATTTAGGAACTTTGATTCCAAGCTAATAAAAATGATTTGCAACTTATAACCACCAGGATATATTTTAAACACAATCAACACAAAAAGTACCATAAACAACGGCTGTTCAAGTCTTTTAGTGACAAGCGAAACTCATGTTTGGTAAAAGAGCGGTAGATAGGCGAATTAATGCTGAACATCGTTTCGTAGCCTCAGGGATCCATTGATGCTACCGTTAAATTGTAATTTTTAATATTGTTTAAACAAAAAATCCACAATAGTAAGGGTTGCGTGTAATTTTTTGTCAGTGTTTTACACGTTAATAGCAGAGAAAATACAAACATTAGTAAGGTATTAATATTACATTCAAGATTGACGTACTATCTTCGACTGTTTCAGCATTAGAATACTTTTATTAAAACCACATCTAATTTCATTCATATGATCCTTACCAAATCAATTTCCAATGTGTAAATTTTCTGTATACTATTCCTTGATTTACGTTGAATCTTTAAGTAATTCAGTTCAACTATAACCTAATTCGGTTAAATAGAAGTCGCTCCAGGCTATCAAAGAACATGTATATTTGTGGGTGTGTGGGAGTGTATGTTCCTTCTACAAATCCAGTTTTCGTCGGATTTCTTCCATGTTTAGCACAAAGGTAAATTGTTGATCAGGAGTTCATATAGGCGGGTTTTCGAAATTTTAAAAAGACCCAAAATGGTCTAAATTCATATTTTGAGTCATAAAATTGCTCTTTTCTACACGAACGAATTTGTGTATAGTTATGAATTTGATCTTAATGAAAGGCCCGTAATAAACTGCCCTAAATGGAGTTTCTTCAAAGATTAACTAACATCGTTAAATTTGGGAACTTTGATTCCAAGCTAATAAAAATGATTTCTAACTTATAACCACCAGGAAATATTTTAAATGCAATCAAAACTAAAGGTATTCTCAACGTTGACCATTAATGCCGATTCGCGACTATAGTAAAGCATTTTTGGCAAGAAAACCGAACGAAAATCGAAATGCTGCTGTTAAGCGTTTTTTGAATAGCATCCTGCAAAGCAGTAATGCATTGCGGTCTTCGACGGTTCTACTTACTTTGTATGCTCTCTTTTGGTATTTCTGTTGCCGTAATGGTAAAACAAAATAATAGATCAGTATTTCCAACAGGAACAGCCCAGAAAATATCAAAACCAGCTCGGTATCAATAATGCATTTATCATCCATGTACAAGCTTTAACAATTTAACGTTGGATGGTCCATAAAACCAATCTGCATATGTTCTTTATACTATTCCATGATTTACGTCGGATCTTTACCTAATTCGGCTCAACTAAGTTTAATCGCTGAGGGCTAACAAAGAACAAGAGTAAAAAATACTAATTTCGAAAATAAATTGCAAAATAATCATATTTGTGCTTTGTAGCATATCTGGAATTTGTTTTTCAAGGAGGAGGGGGATGGTCATGATGTTTCTTACATGCACATAAGCTACCATACTAGGATTGCCAATATGTGCTAAAATTAAAGGTTGTGCACCTTTTTTACCCGCAAAACCGCACGGAAATATAATTCGGCGGAATTCATACACTTTGGGAGGGTTGGAGTTTTAAGTATGGAAAAAATGCAAATAAATATTAATTTATATTAAAACTGTTTTAAACTGCAAAAAATTGCTACGTTTTTTTAATATAAACAAATTTCTTCATTTGAAATTTTGTATTACCTTAACGCTCGAGTAATAGTACATCTGATGAAGCATCTTGGCCAACTAGCAATCATTTTATATCTGTTAGCAGGTATGATGCAACTTTTGACACTCAGAGATTGCTATTTAAAGGCAAGATGAAATATTACTGCACAATATGAAGTTTTTTCTTTATTGTGAAATAAGTTGAAAAAAGCTGCATTCCCAATTAAAAAGCTAAGTTCGATAGCTGCTATAGTAAACAATCGAAAAATATTGGAAGTTTGTAGCTACCATTAAGCATTTGAACCGTCACTGAAGAAGTGCTGTGACATTTGAATGGACAATTATCACTATAATAGCTTAAACTCTCTTAAACAATATAGGGATAAGGTGAAACGCTTTGTATATCATTTGTAATCTCATTGTACGATTAAGTGCTGTAAATGTATGTGAGATATAACCAGGGCCGTCCGAAGAGCTGACGGCGCCCGGGGAGAAAGTTTCCTGGCGCCCCCCCCCCCCTCTATACAGACAGAAAAATCAATTTAGTTATAACATCAGTGCATAGTTCATACTTGAATATTTTACATATTGATAAACAGAACAATCAAAGGGCTATGCATAATACAAATTAAAACACAAGCAATGAATCTGTTTTTAATATTTGTGAAACATTAATGCCCCAAAAACTTTTCGAAAAACGGAAATGTTAAAAATTCAAATATTTATCTAGTAAAATGTTATCCCACTAGATAAAAAACAAACAATTAAAACTGAATTGGTTATTCATATTGGTCAAACTAAGAACACGAATATAATTTGCTGATTATAAAGAGAAAATGTATTTATCGAAGTAAAATACATCAAAATTGAATTTCGATCTGAACTCATCTAATGATTCTTTTCAAGAGTTTTTGGTTTAACTTGCATCAATTTAATATCAACTTTCTTATATGTTATAAACAAAGATGTTATTCCTTTGCATCAAATATTTGTAAGTTTTAGGGAGAAGCCCACAAATACTCAACAACACCAAAAATCGCTCAGAATTGCGTTTTTGGAGGTCTAATTTTGAAAAATCACTGGCCCTAATATTACAAAATATGGCCTTACAAATTGCTTTTAAGAGTCGAGTTTAAGAAAATATTCACCCCCCATGCCGCCTTTCTTTAATATCACTAACAATGGGTTTTTCAAACGACACTTACAAAAAATTTAAGTGGGATAGCTCCTGAAAGTAAAACACTGATGAAATTTTTTGACCATAATTTTGAACAATTTTCCTGAGAGATGCTCCAGATCCTCCTATCCATCAAATCTTCAAATTTTGTCTAAAGCTGCGTTTTTGAAACTTCGATTTCGAAAACTTCAGGGGGAGAAGAAATTGATTTTAATCTTTTTTATAAAATAATCGATCGGAAACAGTCTCTGAACTCCCTCCCTTACCCCAACGTCAATGAACATGGCCTATAATCGTGTTTTAAGGCAAAAATTAAAACTAAAAGTTTAAAAATTTTGACCGGACACCTTTTGACCTTTTTTCCTATCCGATCAATAATAAAAATAAAAAAAACATTTTTTTTTTGAAGTGACCCCTTAAAAAAATTTTTCTCGTTACGCCACTGTATGCAGGGGCAGAACTATAGCAAATTTGGTGAGAACTAGACAAAAGAGAAGTGCCTTTTGTTTGATTCTAAACAGTTATATTCTCAGAAATTGTATCTGTTTCAATGATACAAAGGATACAAATGCTTTGGAGACTAAGAGACAGGAATATTTTAGTGCCATAGAACAATATAGAGAACCATTGCAATGATTCTCTATTTTGTGTGTCTATCGCTGCGTATCTATGATACCTGAAATGAGGGGGTGCCGCAAGGCGCCCCTCATTTCGTATGAATGTCGTTGTGTTTCGTCAAAACGAGGGGTGCCTTGCGCCGCCCCCTCATTTCGTGGCGCCCGGGGCCATTGCCCCGCTCGCTCCCCCTTTGGGACGGCCCTGGATATAACTATTTTCGATACAGATAGCTTTATGTTACTTGCTCAAGGTTGGTTTCACTCACAAATGTAATTCTTCTTGCTGCTGGGGGAGGGGGGAGTAAGAACAATATTTAGAAGAAAGTTTTAAATTAAATTTATGGATTAGAAAAATTTAAATCATTTAAGTTTCAAATTTTTAAACTACGTTTCGAAACGTGAAATACATTTCGTTTGCTTTTAAGCTGTAGGTAAGGGGAACAAAATATGCAACAAGATTCTGTAAAATGTAAACAAAAGATTTGTCTATTATGCAGTTGTAAATACAAACAAGACATTTAGTTTTCAAAAAATTTCACGGCCTGAAAATAATTAAAAAACAAAATTTAACACGGATTAGTGACTAAAATGCACACACCTACTTTTTTCTCTATAACGCAGTTTAATTGGTGGTTTTTAAATTCGGAACTCCAGCGCTCGAATACGCTACCTTGCGGTGATTTATAAAACTGCGAATGCAACTAAAACTTTGCCACGTTGCGTTCCATGTGTGTCTGTTGACGTAAACACAGGCAGTTTGTTCTGAGTATTTATTAACGCAATCGATGTGTCTTAGTTTGCTTTCAGCTACAGAAATTAATTCGTCCCTTAGTAGTATTCTCGAGCTCCTCAAAATAATGTTAGTTTTCATTATTTCCTTAATAATAGGTGAAAGCGAAAATTCTGGATTAACAAACTTGGATAACGTTATACAAGGTAAAAAATTTTATTGTTTTGTATGAATTTGTAAGAATATGGGAGTTTTTTTAATCTTAAATTAATTAAACTTACCATATTTTACAGCAGCATTTAGTTGGAATGGACAGTATGCAAAATATTTTCTTGAATATATTATCGTAGAACAAAATGAATAACCGAGAAAGAATTTACTTTATTCCTTTTATTCTCAGCTGAAAGGTATCGCCAAATTTGTTTAGGGTTATAATTTTGGCATTGTGCGAGCAAAGTAGCCTTGGCGAGATTTCGCGTTTTTAGTTAAACCATTTTCAAATTTTATCATGAGTGGAATAAAATGGTAGTAAGATTACAGAATTCGATAAGTAAAAAGAAATAATTGTCAATCAACTGAAAAGAAAACTACCACCATATATCCGTGAGAATTTTGTTGATGATTTGCATAACATGACACAATTAAATCGTAACTCAGAAATTAGAAAAATCGAAACAGAAAATTTTTAAATTAACCGATTCGGGAATTCAAGAGAAATAACTCAGCTACAAATGGAAAACAAGCGCTAGCCAAAGCAAAGCAAAGAAGTATCATCTTCTTTTGGTAATAATTTGTAATGTCATATTAAATTTTCTAGCATTAATTGTTATTCTTGTCAGGCCACAATTATTATTTAGTTTTATCAAGAATTGATAAATATCGAATTCAACATCGTGAAAATGGCTGCTTAGAACTACGAACTACGTACTTTGCATTAATGTTTGACGTTTAGTAATGCTTCTTGAATTCTCATTTCTTTCTACGTGGGTCAGAATATCAACAAGACTTTGAAAATTAATTTAAAAAGAATAAAGCGAAAAATCATACGTACGAACAAAAATCACAACACTTTTAGCATTTTCTTCGTTACCATGTGCGTTTGTTTTAGTTTTCAATTCCGCCATTAGACAGTGACTTCAGTGCCCCCTATAGTTCGTTGGAGTTGCGAATAGTTCGTTCAATAACTTCACATCCATCTACTTCTAATTTTAATGTTTTACATACCTTAAAATAATGACTGCAATGTAGTCAGTGGACCCATTCCCATCTCTCACGACTATTGTATCGCTCTAAATTAAATTTTTGATACTCTCTAAGGAATACTCTGTCTAGAGCAACAAACTTAAAACATGTTCTCTCTGCCTGCATCAGTGTGAGATATCATGTATAACATTTACGGCAAGTATTAGGTTTTAAAAATTTGAACTAGAACTTAAATCTTGACTAATTTCAAATCTTTACAAGACATTAGTATTACTGTCTAACTGTCATTTTTACCAACGAAAATAGAAATTTGACGTCAATATAAGAAAATAAAATATAGCTGACGAGCCTCTTTTTAGGCAAGTTACACTTATCCAATTTTACTCTATGGCATGGCACTAAATCACCATGGCAAGAGCGAGCAGACACATTTGGTAAAGTTTTTTTATACTAAGAAAACTTTTTCTGCGAAATGTGCTTGCCTGAAAACATACAAAATAACTTATCACTTGATACCCTCATTCGCAAAAACACCGCAAAAAATCCGTAAAACGGAGTGTTATCGTCTGTTAACAACACTGACTGAATTCTTTATTTTCTGTACGGTGGACTATTTGTTTAGCTTTTTTACATTGAGGATGATTTTAAATTAATCTGAAAATAGTGTAACCGTGTCCGAGAAGAATATTTTGTATATATTTGTGCCTGATAATAGGGATTGACTTTTATTTTTTGGTAAGCTCACGACTCTTTCTAAGGAAACATTCAATGATTTATTTCTGAATAAAATGCATGTGATAAGTACTGTTGCATTTTTTGATGTATTGGGGAAAACAAAACCTACAAAGGCGGCACAACGCTTTTCTTTCGAAGCATCACATAAAAGGTTGTCCCACAAGATGTGCAAAAGACAATCATTTTTCTTTGCATTAAGACAATTTACGTACCGCCCGTCTGGATTCAACCTCAGACAACGTACCAGTGCACACTACAGAGCCCAAACAATATTCCTCATATTTTTGCTTTAAGTTGATGCTACTTTTTCGGAAAATGCTTGATTTTCGGTGTTAATTCAAATATTTTGAAGATTTAAGCCTAGAAAGCGTTGTGAGAGTATTTTTTACGCTCATTTAGATAGAATTCATTCAATTGATTATCTAAAAGACATGTTGCATTAAAAAGCACCCGGGCAATGCCGGATAGTAAGCTAGTACACAATATATCGACAATATGGCTATGACATCTAATACTTAACTATATATTTTAAAAAAAACCTAGGGTTTAGATACAAAGAGGTGTTCTTCTCAAAAGCATTTAAATTGTGTTTCTAACATGCATAAGATAGATATCCCAGTTTGTGTTTAGTTAAAGGATAGTTTAAACATTTAGATATAAATATGTTTATGATACTAATACACTGATCAGTTTTAAAAACTTCGCACTAGTTAACCAAAACATAACACAATATTCTCTAGTTTTGCCAAAATTTGCATTAGAAATTATTTATTCAGGACATCAAAAAAAAAAAAAAAAAAAGGTGCAATCTAGTTTACTTGATTCAAAGAGTTTCACCAAGCTCTACTTCACAAACAATGGTTCAATAATTTTCCATGCACCTAAAATTTAAAAACTTTGCCAAGTCATTCTTCTGTGGTCAATCTGAAACTTTCCTTAAATTGTTTTTCCCACTTAATGGGCACTCATATGTAGATTTTTTAAAATTAGGTTTGCTTTCTCTAGTGCAGTACTCATATAATCTGTAATAATGGCTATATAAAAAGCATCTTTTTTTGGAATAAGTGGAATAAATAATATTTATGCATACTCTTCAACAGAAAGAAATTCACTCAGATCTATTTGTTCATAAATTTTCTTAATTTCTTGAATATGATTAGAATCAAGATGAGTTATGTCAAACGATAGGCCCATTTTCTGAAATAAAAATTATAATTAATTGTAATGTACTACAGCAAAGATTTAAAAAAAAAAAAAAAAAAAAAAAAAAAAACAGCATTATATTAGCATGATAAATCAAGAAGCATCAAATTTTTAGTTTTTTACCTACTTTAAAAAATTCACATTAATTCATTAAATTTTTCAAAAACTTTCTTTTTATTGTATTTTATTTTAAACTAATATTTGACTTGGGCTGCACCTAAAACTTTGAATCAAAATAAAATATTACATAATACTGTATTAAAAAAAAGTTTAGTCGAACTGTTAGAAAGAATCATTAATGAAAGTATAACCAAAGCGGCATAGTTCCAATAATACGCTAACAATCAAGATTTTTTACATTAAATAAAGTCAAATCTCATCATCGCGATACCTGGATGACGACACTTTGTTGATAACCCCAAAGTGACGCAAGAACGAGGTTTGACTGTATAAACATGTCAAACAAACTAAGTTTTGAATATTGTTAAAACATAACTCAAGTTTCACACTTAATACTAAAACTAATAATTTGATTGTACAGTAAACTACCGATTGCCGACGATCGGTTTATCTGCAGCTCGGATTATCCACTGGTCTTTTCACTATTTTTTTAACGGTCATTAAACGTTTTTAAACTTATGATTGTGTTATTGTTTGTTTTTAGCTTTTACATATGTATATATTTTACATTCAACGTTAGTAGATGGAATGTAGCAATGTTTTTAGCAAAAATTTAAATGTATGTGTGAGTGTTATTCATATTTTTTAGCTATTGTATACAGTAGTATCGTTTTTTAACTATTATTCAGATTATCTGCAGTTTTCCCTTACCCGCGGTAACCATGCCATCCTTTTCCATGGATAATCGGGAGTTTACTATATATAATTTATTTTTTTGTATGAGTTGACAAAACTTCAGTTAAAAAAATTAACTTAAAATACCCATAACACCATTAACTGTACATCACTTTGTACATTTTTTTTTTTCTATTAGAGAATAACTTAAAAAAATATTCAAAAAGAAAACAGTTTGAAATTCTGTGAGTTTATAACTACAGTAGGTGCTGCTTAATGTGATCACTTTGGGACAAATATAATTGGATAATAATAACTGATTGATACTAATAACCAAAAAGAACCCAGGATACAACAAAATGGGGTTTTTTTTCAATTAAGAAGCATTTATTCTTATAGAAAGCATCACAAATGCAAATTAAAATTGTATTTACTCAACTAAACGCAGTTTTAAATTATAAATTATTAAATTAGCAGAAAGGAAAAGCTGAGTTTTTTTTTTTTTTTGTTTAATCGTTTAAACCATCTGTAAAGTGTTTTTTTGTCCATTTTTTGAGTAAGATCCCTTTTAAAGCATTTTCCTTGACATTCCTAAACCACAGTTTCAAAGCAGATTTAATTTTACTTTATTTTCCAGCACAGTTTTGCTTGTTGCTTAAACTTTCATTTAGCTTCGCTTTCTTTTCAATCTTGTCACAATTTTTTAATAACTTACAAAATAATGGCTGAGGAGAATGTTTAGCTGTGCTGCAGCATTCTTAGATTCATCACGGTTAAATTGTCAAAGCATTTTAAAATGTTTATTTTTTCCTTGACAATAAAATCATTGCGTTTTTTCTCCAACATGTTGACCATTTAAAGTGAAGTTTTTAGTGTTCAAGTGTTTAGTGGGGTTAGTGTTTAGTGATAAGAAGGAAACTTGATTCCTCAGAAGCCACATTAATTCTCTCAAAACAGAAAGAGACACCAGCAACGTGTCCTACGATTGATTTTTTACATGTCCAAACAAGAGGCATTATAGGGGGAGTTTGCAGTCACTGAGGACAAACTTCCTGTTGTTACCTTTCTAGATAAAATTTGCATTGCTATTGAAAACCACAAAATTGCCACACAGAAAGTCTTGCCAGGGTTTGCCTTTGTATTTCTGTTGATTGAGGAACAAAAAAGAGGGAAAAATTTAAAGTTTATGAAAATTGATAACAATAAACAAAGACACTGATTACAATATCCAACTTTTTTAACACGTGTTAATATACAAATGTTCTGGGACTTCGTGATTCTGATAACATTAAATGAATGATAACATTAACCGTGATCACACTTAGCAGCACCTACTGTATTGACTGTCATAAGAGTTACTTGATTCCAGAATTAAACTTTGAATATTGAATGAAGTTACATAAAAATATATTTAACACAAAAAAAGCCTTTTTAAAGTATAATAATGCACATTTTTTAAAATTAAAATACTTCTTTATGCTAGTGCTAGTCAACTGTTGGAATAAGATTTCTAAATCTCTTATTCTGGGTTAAATTCCTTAGATATAAAAAAAAAAGCAATTGAATTGACTTAAAGCAAAGGTTTTTAAATTGTATCACTAATAAAGCAACCCTGAAGAGGAAGGAGAGTGAAACTTCAAGTACACACATTCAAATGAACTTTCATGCTATTTTATGGGGGGAAAAGATAAAAATATATGCTAATGAAATAACAAACCAAAATTTTGAAAGATGTAACTTTTGAAGAGATAAAACTAATTAGTTAAAATTTTTAAAAGCTTTAATTAAATGTATTTACATTCTAATTTAAACTTATTCTTTCTTTGAAATATTAGAAAAAAAATCACCTTATAAACAAGATCATAATACTGCATCCATGCACTTCTAACATCATTCAGATCTGACAACGTTGCCTGATCTCCTTAAAATAATTTTAAAAAAAAGCATTAAAATTTATCGAAAATGAGGCAATAAAACACCAGATAAAGATAGTTATAATGCCTTGTACCCTGAAACATTTTCTGAAGCATGTTTTCTACTTTTTCTTGAAAATGCAAATCATCATTGTACTTCTGGTCAGCTGCTTTACCTACCTAAATGAAACAAGAACACAAAAGTTCATTATGTACTTCAATAAACAAATGCACATTTTATTTCTCTTCATCCTTAGATAGTTCATATTTATTGACACCTATGCTCCTAGAACTGTTTCTATTGTTAAATGTTTTCAAGGAAGGGTTACTAGACTTGTAAGCTGACTTTCAGGTTTAGAGTATGATAACAGACTTAATAGGCTTAATATGTATAGCCTGGAACAAAGGAGAGTTACATACGGGACATGATTCAGTTGTTTAAATTTATCAAAATGAAAGATGTTAACTAAGGGTTAAATTTTTGCACGGAAAGCAGGACGACGGGTCATTGTTTTAAGCTATTCAAATCTCAGGCCAACCTGGAAATTAGGAAAAATTAATTCTTTAGTAGAGTCATGGGCACTTGGAACAGCTTACCAGAAGAGCTGGTAATGAGCAAGGGGGTGGATAGCTTTAAGAGGGCCCTTGATCTTCATTGGGGACTTATAAACTGACTAGGACCAGCCTAGCTGGGCCCAGAGCCTGTTGCTGGTCGTCACATTTGCATTTGTATTTGATGAGAGCAGAAATTTCTAAATACCTTTTATGGCGAAATCATAAAGAAAAAATTATCAATTAACAACTGTTTCAGAAACGTTATCTTTTCTTAGCAAGAAATAAAAAATTGAAGAAATGTTACAAACCTACAAGTGGTTTATTGGTTTCACTTTTTTTTTAAATAAAAAGAAAATGGCTTTTTGAGCTACTGCAATCGGGTGTAAATCTGTAAATACATGTTACAATTGGGGGGGAAAAATGCGGGAATGCATCGTCAGGCGAAATTTTTACATGATTGGACTTTATTTGCAGATTTTCTTGCAGTAACCACATACACATGTATTGTGTTTTGCTGTTTCAATGATTAATATCTTTGAACGTATTTTTCATGATTTCTGTAGGAAAAATTAAGAACTAAAATATGATCAGTCACCAATTTTTTATGGGCATAAATTTATTTTTTCTATTTTAAAATACATACTGATGCTTTCAAGACCGTCTGTTGATAACATAATTTGTCCATCACTATACTTCAAAGTAGATTATAATAGTCTATTAAAAAATTATACAACTAACAAAAATTTTTTGATACAATTTTGCCAAAAAGAAAAAAAAAAAAAAAAAAAACGGAGGGTTAATCAGTGCTTTTTTAATTTGTACTTTTCAGATTACAATTCATTTGCATATTAGTATTGATCTAATATATATATGTTTTAAGTATTTTTTTCTCTTTTTGTATATACATATATTTTTTTGACATAAAAATAGTTATTTAAGAGTTAAAAAGTGACTATACATATTCTACACCTGTGTCAAGGAAAGGAAAAAAAAAACCCCTTAAAATAGTTGAACTCAATAACTAGTTGCTTTTAAATAACCTGGTTGTTTTGCAAACTGTTATGATTGAAAAGAAAAGTTCTGCCTATAGTTTTTTTTTTATTTATGTTATTCTAAAGCTTAGGTCAATGCTATCAAATTATTTCCATTAAACAAAAAAGAGCATGGTCAGTTTTGATGTCATACCTCTAGTATTCGACTTGGGTCTGAACTTAAATCTGTATGTAAGCTGAATTCTTTATGGCCAGCAAGAAAAATTGCTATAAAAAAACAATGTTTATAAACATAAATCATTCACCACATGGTCAAAAATTCAATCTTTTAAAAAGAAGTTCTACTACCAGCTCCCAATCCAAAGTCAGCAATGTGGCGTATATGCAAAGCTTCATGGCCAATGAATCTATTGATGTTCAAAACAAATTTGCTACGGATAGCAGAACGAAAGTGAGTCATGCTGAATAGATCTCCAATGGCAGAAGAGCTAGGACAACAAGTATATTTCAGTTTATGTAATAAACACACAAGGCAAAAGAAAAAATTTTATTTAGAAATTACAACACACTCAAGTTTAACAAAAATTTAAGAAATCTTTTGCTTAAGGAATTACACATCTATTTGTAATTTGTTAAGCAAGAAAATTTTTATCATTATACTTTTAAATTAATATTTTTAATGAAATATAAAAGGCATAGCCAGCGGGACAAAACTAGTTTTCTGTGGAATGGCGCAATAGTTTTTCTTTCTTTTTGATTATTTGAGGGAGTAAAATTAATGTAATGAAGTTCTGGGAGGGGTTTTAACCCCAAAACCTCTCCCGTGTCTGGGCTACTTTAAAAACTTCATCAGATGACAACATCAATGGATCAGTTGCTGACAAAGTTGATGCAGCGTCCAACTTGGAATACAACTTAACTTTAGTTGTATCACACACAAGCACCGGAAGAGCAAATGCACTGAAAATGGTATTATGCCATGTGGAATAAAAGACATCAGCTTCCTCTACTCATGTGATGCTATTTTAAAAAACAGCAAAATTATAGAGCAAGTCATTGAAGTTCCAAACTTCAGCAGAAAAAAAAAATGGATTTTAAAAATATTCCTGCTAATAACACATAAAAAGCTTCAAGCTAATGTGTGATCCTTCCTAAATATCAGTGTATAATTCAACGCAAACACTGGTTTTCAAAGAAGGAAGAAAATAATGGAAAGAAACTGAAAACAGTTGCTATAGTGAGAGTAAAACAGTTTTCAAAGATTAATTCAAATTATCACTTTATGTAGAAAACTAGCGGTACCCGAACAGCTTTGCCCGTAATAGAAAATTAAAAGGTCTTTTGGTTCGCCTGTATATTTACAAATAATGTATGGTGAATTTTCTTGCCAATTGGCTTGTGCCCATGTTACGGTTCCACGTTATGATGATTTCATAATTTACTCGTTCATCTCATGATAATTTTGCTCGGGAAAATGTTCTTGAAATTGGAATAGAAAAAGAACATCAAATTTTCGAAAAATCGCTTCGAGGTGCATACCCCTATACTACAAACTAACTTTGGGCCAAATTTTATGAAAATCGGCCGAACGGTCTAGGTGCTATGCGCATCACAAAGATCCTGACAGACAGAGATCTGGACAGAGAGACTTTCAGCTTTATTATTAGTAAAGATTAGACACACATTAGTGGAATCAATTAAATGTATTGACAGTTTATAAAGGGAAAGTAATTTGGTTTTTTTAAGTGACAAAGTTAAAAGACAACACTATTTATACCTTCCAAAAAGGTATTTTTAATTGCCATACTATGAAAAAATGTGTTTTTCCTTTGAAATGATTGTGAAAATGAGTCTTTTCATGTGAAAAATGAAAGTTTTTTTTTTTTGAAAAAGTGATGAAAAGATAAGAACAATAATAAAAAAGCATGTATTTTAACCTTGTCGATTCTATCACATAAATTTCTTCTTTTCACTTAGTTAAGAAAAATTCGAAGTAAAATTCTTAAAAGACAGAATGTAGTCTACAACATTAAAGCTTAAAGGCAACATTTATTGAACTTCTTTTATCTCACTGAACTAAATCACTTACAGCGCTGTAGTCTGTTATAGGATTCACATTACAATGCATAGCAAAGAACGAGATCCCCCCCCCCCCCCACACACACAAGCTCCCAAGTTTTGAAGTATAGTGACTAAGTTTCAATTTTAAGTGAAACTAAGTTTCAATTTTAAGTGAAACTAAGTTTCAATTTTAAGTGAAACTATGTTTCAATTTTTGCTTCTTTGGAACTTAATGATGGTGAAATTGGCTATTTCAGTGCATCACAGCTAAAAGTCAGCCTCTTTTGGAAATTGTTTTGAAAACTGTTTGAACTGTCTGACACAAACGAAAAAAAAAAAAAAAAAACTGTTTGAAGTACTGATGGCAATAAAACAAATTTCAAGTCTGTTAGTTTAACAATTTTTTCTTACTACCAAACGGCACGAACTTGAGGGTCACGGATTTGGATAAAATTCTAGATATAGGTCAAATCTTACTAGATATGAACCCCGGTAAAGCGGTTTGACTGCATAGGTCCTAGTTTGGCTGCAACGAGGGTCTAAAGTTGCTAATTTTGACCCGGAAATGCAATGGAGTTTCTTTTAGAATTTCCATTTTTACTTCTTTTTCTGCTATTTTACTGCAGTATGAGCCATTTGCATTCACTTACCTTTGAGTTAACTACATGGAATACAAATTTTAAATAAGTAGTTTTCAAAATAAAATTGGATTGTTCTTTTAAAGTCAATAACTTGAATGCCAAAATGTTTCTATTCGTGTAATTTCATGACAAAAAAATTCATTTAATCTTATAATTTGAAGTAAAGTGTTATTTAAAAACATTTATACCGAAAATACCATAAATTGTGGAGAAAATGCAATGTACAAAAGGTGAAAAAAGCTTTCCAAATATACGAAGAGGGTGAGAAAGGTGGTAAGCCACCAAATTACGATTGGAAAATCTGGAAAAGATGACGGAAGATGAAATATTTAACAGAATAAAATTAATTTTTATACTTTGGAGTTGAAATAAATTATAAAATGTATGAAGCTACAGTAAAATTTCACTGCATATAATTTTTAATAGTGGAAGAATGAAAAGTTTCACCATTGAAATAGTGGTTTAAGCAAGCCAAATGCTTACACCACCTACAGCGACTAAAAAAAAAACATTTGGGCAGTTCTAGGTGTCGCAGTTCAAGAATTCCTCCAGTTCAAAGCAAAATTGTTGCGGGTGTACCCACTCTGATGAAGCATCAATGTTGAACCCACACAGTTAGTTGCCAAGCTCTTTTCAACCATGAAATAAATCTAGGCGAGGAAAACTGATTAAATACTATAGAGTGTATAATATATCAGCATGATCATCATAAATCTCTTCTATCATAGAACGATCAAAGTAATGAAAAAATGACAGTTCTTTGTCAAGCTAATCGTTGCAGTGACCTTGATCTTCAAGATCTACATTCGAACCGTCAATTTCGTCATTGTCGAAGACATTGTTCATATAAATCAGAATTCGATCCAAGGCATCTTTTTCGCTAGACAACAAGCGGTCTTGAACATTCATGTCAAAATTGGCTTGCATTGTTGCAACCAAATCGCGTATGACTCTGCTTATTGATGTGATGCATTATGATCCTGTTCATGTCAAAAATGTTTAAAAATATGATAGGAGAAATAAGAGAATTTGTAAACTAAAATATTTACAAAATGATTTAAATACGAAAAAACATTTTATGTTTAAATTTTTCAAAATTATGAAAGAGTGATGAAAAGCACAAATCAGAGCTATTACTTATGAATTAGTTTTAATGTAAAGTAAAATATTTTTGCTGCCAACATTCAAAGAATCTTTTTACGATAAACTATTAAATATTCGATGATAAAACTAAGCGATATTTAAATAGGGAAGTTATTTCTTGTATTAACATAGTTGCAGGATATTTATCGTTTGCAAAATAAAATTAATTATTTTCATTTTATATTGATCGTCTGCTATAAAAAAATATTTATCGTTTGTCATTAAAACATTTATTTTAAGTGGATGTTTATCGTCTGCTATCGGAGATATTACACAATGATAAGCAAAAAATCAAAGAGGAAAAAAAGTCCTGATTTTTTGCTCATGGCAAATAAAAAAAAAACAAAAAACAAAAACAAAATACAAGACCGTTTCTACCTTTCAAAACACTTAAAAAATGCCTATAAATAAATAGGTGTTCTGCCTTTCACTCGTTGTACTAACCAAAGACGCTCCAAGTGTGTTGGAAAACGAACATTGTGCCGAAATCCCAAATTTCAATAGAAATATCAATGCATTTCTGGGTCAAAATTAGCAAATTTGGACCCCCCTTGCAGCCAAACTAGGGCCTATGCAGTCAAACCGCTTGATCGGGGTTCATATCTAGGGGTTTTTGATCTATATCTAGAATTTTATCCAAATCCGTGACCCTGAAGTTCGTGCTGTTTGGTCTTTAGTTTAGATGTTAAATAAGCGATTTTGTTTAAGTATAGAAGGTGCAATAAAATGAATAAAAACTACCCTACAAAAATTATTATATAAAAGTAATTATATTCTAGGTAGATCATACCTACAGGCAACTAGTACTTTCTTCTGAGATATATTTTCAAACAGGCAGCTGTTTTGAACTAAATTTTCTGTATTACTAATGTCCATTAAAACAAACTGCAAAACAATATGTGCATGACATTAGTCTGAATCAGTTTCTTTCATTTTCAGATTAAATTCAAATTTCTTATTTGATTGAAACTATTTCACAATATACAACATTTGAAACTGAACGATTTAACAATTTTTTATCTCTGACAAAAATTTTTTTAGGCATTATACAGTAAGGAACAATCAGCTTTTGAAACAAAACTGGACGATCAATGCACATGCTGCAAATAAAAAGGCAAGAACAGATGTTTCTAAGGATAAAATCAAAATAAATAACATTTAACAAGTAATTAGTAAAATAATTCAAAAGTTGCAAAAACAAAATGGAAATAATGCAATCTATCAACTTTAGTTCTTATTAAAAACATTGCACAGAACTCAGATGAAATTCTATAGGGTTATGGCAGTGCCAACACTGCTCCATGGCTCGGAAACATGGACCATGAACTCTCAGACAACAAACAGAATTCAGACAGCGGAGATGCGATTTTTTTGAGCGGTCAAACATTGCACCATCCTAGACAAAATAAGAAGCGAAGATATACGAAAAGAGTTACAGATCTATAGCCTTAACGGAAAAATTACCGATTATCGTACAAAATGAAGAGACCACGTACAAAGAATGCCGCGTGGAAGACGACCAAGAGCCCTCTACTACTATCAACCCAAAGGCAAATGAGACCGCAGTTGACCTATAAAGCGGTGGGCAGACCAGGAAGCCGGAACAGGCTGAAAGCCTAATCCATGAAGAAGATCATGATGATGATTATGACTATCACTTCAAAAATAGTCCAGTTAAGGCTTTTTTTCTTTTTTGAGGGATACAAACATACATACATGCCAATCTTTGGCAACAAGAAACTTAATGAACATTAAGGTATGATATAAACTTATTATTCAGGGTTCATACTCTATTTGGATGAAAAAATTCCATGACTTTTTCAAGACTTTTTCATGACTTCAATGAAAATTTTCATGACCTCGTTATACGAAGAGAATAGCACTATTTAATCTCAAACTTGGTAATATTTGGAAATGAGCATTAGCAAAACGTCTGTATGAATGCCAGTCTCATTGAAGCACTTACTTGTAATGGAAAAAATATAAGTGCACTTTTAAAACACTAAACTATTCTTATTTGTCTTCATCATATAAATTTAAGTAAAGTAAAAATGCAGTGAAGCGAATATGATGATGCTTAAATGTCTGATATTTTTTTTTAAACAAGCAGAATGATATTGATTGGGACAAAGGTTGAATGAGTCATCACTAAGTTTCAATAAATTTGCTTCAAAAAATACCTTTTAGTGTCAACAGTGCCTTTAATCATCCACGTAACTTGACAGTATTTTGGTTCTTTGAAGGAAAGCCACATAGTTTAGTTCTTTATGTTTCTAAACCAGATCTTTTTTGAAAAAACTATTCATTAATGAATCAATCTTCTGATTCAAAAGTATATTTGTTTTGTTTACAAATTTGCATATTTTCAAATGCATATAAATTAATAGGTTCAGAAATTCCAAAACACGTTTAATTCTCACCATTGAACGTAGCAGTGGGTCGCGTGGATTAGTTTTGCGTGCCGTATGTTGGGCATTACTGTTTTAGAGCATTAGAATTCCTCTTTTTCTGTATTCTATCGCCTGACTTAAGATCTTTATTTTCTAAAACATTCAATAAATTAAGATAAACTCTGATAAATTTAATAATAAAGTCCTTACGAGTGATGGAATCGAATTTGCATACAATTGAATTGCTTTTTTTGAGTGGGCGTGGCAAAACTAAGAATGTGAAATTTTACTACCACAGAATATGGAACATAAGAAGTGTTGAAAATAACAGAAAATTCAAAATAAGTGATGTCCAGGCAGTAAAACCACATCGCAAAAAATGGCAAGCGGCTGCGACAGAAGTGGATGCAATGAGATTTCAAAATTCAGTTTAGCTACTGTTCCTTTCTCTTTGTCCAGGAAATTTTTCCATGACTTGAAATAAATTTCCATGACTTTCAATGAAAATTTCAATTTTCCATGACTTTTCCAGGTCTGAAATTCTGTTATTTTTTTTCTATGACTTTCCAGGATTTCCATGACCCGTACGAACCCTGTTATTCTCTAATGAGTTGTTCTAACAAATAGTCTATCCCCTCTGCAACTATTTGTGAAATGCAAAACGAGAGGGTTTTAAGCAAATCTTTTGTACAAATTAGTTTAAATCGTGTCTTGTTAAACTTTTTTTTAATTACTTTTACTTACTGCTATGACTGGGCCAATAGCATAGGCAAGGGTTGTGGTGGTGACCCCCCGCCATGAGGCAAAAAAGTTATATGTATGAACACACATGTAAGGGCCGCCTAAATATGTGCTTTTTGGCCTTTAATTGTGAAAAATTTCACATGAACGCCTCCCCCCTCCTCCACTTGCATGAAAAATTTCTCTCTACACCATTGGCCACTCATAAAGGCTTAGCAGGAGCAGGTTGAGCTTGGCTGGTCACAAAGGCCACAATGAATACCATCGAAATTTCAGTTCCAAGTAGTTCAAAGCTAATTCTTTTAAGAATCTATGCCATAGTTTAGAGGAAGATACCTATATAAGTGGTGAAACCAGAATACATTTTTAGGGAGGCCACACTTAAAATTTTCTCTATCTGATAGGGGAGGCTGGGGGTCATCCCCTGAAGAAATTTTTGAAATTGTAATCCAAGAACGCAGTTTTAGATGGTCTCTGATGATGTTATGGAGAGGAAGGTTTGAGGGGCTTTCCAAGGAAATTTTTAGTATCTGAATTCTAAGAAATGCAATCATAAGCGATATATGTTGATTTTAGGGTAAGGGATGGGAATTAGGAGCTGTCTCCGACAATTTTTTTTTCTTTGAAAACTACAGTGAAATCGATCACCACTCACCCAATTTTTAGAATTTTAAGTTCCAAAACCCAGTTAACGACAAACTTTGCTGATGTTATGAGAAAAGGGGCTCCCCACAAAAAAAAAATTCAAAATAGAAGTTTTTTAGTGATATTTAGTGATATTAAAGGGAGGGGTTTAAAGCTTTCCATCTTAATGCTTTTGGAATTGTTGTTTATTCATTTTCAGATATCATTGGGGAGCACCAGTTCACTCTATTTAAAGGGGACGTGCTAATGACGCCTCAATCAATTGTCATTTTAAAAATACAATTTTTGACGTTATTAGAAGGAGGGGGTTTGAGGTTCTTGTCAGAAAATATTTCGAAATTGAAGTCTTAAAATTGTGACTAAACTATATTTGGTAATGTAAGGACCTCGGTAATTTTTCAAAATTGTAGCTCTAAAAAAGCAGTCTTAAACGATTTTCGATGTTGTTAGAAGGCAAGGTGTTTGGTAATTCTCCCCTGGAAACAATATTTGAGACGCTCTTTAATGATTTTGGCAGGGGCTTCCGAAGCATAGCATTTTGAAGCCTTTCTTGTTATTTGGCTGTCTTGGAAAAAGAAAAAAAAGGACGGGAGGGAGGGGTGGGGGAATAAAAGAAATAAGAGGTGTGGGATGTAGTTAACTGATCAATAATCTACAACTATAGAAAATTTTTGGTTTAAGGTTATTTTTAAAATAAATTAAACTTTCCCCTCAACATTCTATATCTTTCCTGTGAAAATTACTTCTTTTTGCACAATGCGTGCTCATTTAATTTTTTTTATGATATGGAATTCTTTTGTAAAAATATGACCCATAAAAACAAAAAATGAGAGAGGAGGCGAGACAATACCATGATCTTGTAATTCATGTATAAATATATTTTATACATGAATTACAAGATTACTTCATTGATGCAATTTTTTTCAGGAGTTTGTTTTTTTCCCTTGGCACGTAAATAGAAATATGAATGGGAAGTAAAACCCAAGAACTGGCTCATGTATTTCCAAAAAAAAAACCAGCAAGTTTGATTTTAAAGAGGAATTTTGTCTATTAAATTTAAGAACTTGTGCAGTTAAAATACCCGGAGCACTCAATTCATACTAACATAGCAATATTTTACCTTTGAAAAAACATGTTCATCAACTGTAAATACTAAAGCAGGATTACGTGATTCATTCAGCTCAATATCAATAAATCCTTCAGCAGTTGGAAGTCCCTGTAAAAGTTAATACAATACAGTTGTACATCAAACAAACACAAAATGCTCACAACAACACTTTCATTAACTATCACTACAAGGTTGTAACAAAAAGAAAATGTCTTAATCATTTTTTATAAATAAATACAGACAACTGAACATAAAAGAATCTCAACATTTACAGCACATGTTATGTCACAAAGTGGGTATTAGATTACAAAGGGAAGATAGAAAATTCACTAGTACATAATTTTATGTTAATGACTGTTTCCATGCAAAAAGCATGACCAAAACTTTTGTTGGGCGTTTTTTATCTATAAGCTCATACATTTTTACATTGAAAAGGGATTCTTTAAATACTAAAACATTCACCAGTTATGTTTGGCTTACATTGAGGACCACATTGATCATAGATTTTTCCGTGGTTAAAAAAAGGCTTTATTACTTTTTTTTATATAGCTTGATCAAAAACTGCAGAGACACTTTGTCGCTTAAAAAGAATAGTGACACAACTCAAAAAATACCGAAAATGAGATTTTTAATTGATACTTTAAAAAAAAAAGGATCTTTTATTTGGAATAAAGACACAAGTCATAGCAAAGTTGCCAGTAGATGGCAACTTTAATTAAAACCTAAATTGAACTAAATTTGTTTAAAATTAGGGGGGGGGGGTCTTGCTCTCGGGGGGGGGGGGGGGCGACACCCCTGGTTATAGAACTATAAAAGTGAAGTGTAAAAGCAACTAATAACAGTTGTACTACCCAAGAATTTTTTAACTCCTTCATTTGCATTGAGTCATGCAAAGAACTTGCCTTATTTGTAAGATAATACATTATATTTGATTTAATTTTATTTTTTATTACTGAACTAGTTTTTAGATAAAGTTAAATGATAATTACAATAACTGCTAAGAAAGAATATGAATGCTAGAATGAATGTATGAGAACATATTTTGAATTTGCAACTCTATTATTATTATTATCATCATCCTTATTTTCAAAAAAAAAAAAAAAAAAAAACTTCCAATTAACCACTTTTTACAGACATCCAGGAGCATTTTTCATTTTTTTTAAGTATGCAGGAATAATTTCTGCTTCTCCAAGACAGAAAAAGTAGAGATATCACATTGAAAGATTTTGAACTTTCATTAGTTATAGGAGGCAAATATAATAATTTTAATTCCTCATTTTTAGATCTAATGGAATTCAGGATGGCGCAGACTGTGCCATTAACATTTTCAGTGTGTGTGGGGGGGGGGGATGTTTAAAAGGGGTATTTTTTCTCATTTTGGGGGAGGGGGCTTGCGTTTTGGGAGGAGGGGGTCTCTGCGATATTGAGAGGGGTGCGCCTTTGCCCCTAGGGGGGGGGGGGGAATCCCTGTGGAATCTAAAGCTAGCCCATGGTTTTGGTACTTATCAATTCAAAGGGTCAAACATTCTTTTCAACTGCTTATAGTTTTTCAATAATGAACACTTTTGTTTGTGACACAAAGGGTAAAAGTTAACTTAAACTAGAGGAATTTCACAAAAGAAAACGCCGGGTGCTTGTATTATTTAGCATAATAGCATTGAAAAAACAAAAAGCTTCATAAAGCAGGGTAATTTAACACATTGTGTACGATTTTTTTTAAAATTTATATTTTTACATGTAGGTAATTCATTTATTTATAACCTAGTGAAATGACCATAAATCAATACCCCCTCCCCCTGTCGGATTGACTTATAAAATCTTGCAGCTCTGAATCATTTTTATGGAAACAAGGAAAAGAAATTAATCAATGTTAGTGGAATACTTGTGTTCTATTTTTGAGCCTACCTATGAAATACCAAACATCCAACTGAATTTCAGCAATGAAAAAAAAAAAAAAAAAAAAAAAAACCTCCAAAAGAAGAAGAGAAAAAAAGACAATCCTTTACAATTAAAGTGAAAAGATGTCTTTGCACCAACAACCAAAAGAAAAAAAAAACTATTAAAGTACAAAAAGAGAAAATAAAAATTAAATAACTAAAGGGAGAATGCATAACAAGAATCAAATTAAAATCTAAAAAGTACATAAAGATCAAATCTAAAAAGACACATTAAGAAAAAAAAAAACTTGACTGAAGAGCTATCTTACTTGATTTCTCAGTAATCTAACCACTTTGGATGGCTCCAGATCATTGTCTTTAAAAATAAATGAATCACATAGCTTCTTCCAAGAAAGTACTAGTTTTGTTTCCTTGCTGAAATGAAACGGCAATAAATACAGTACAATAAGATTAAATAAATTAGAATTCAAAATCTGCATTGCATAATTTCATTATTAACAACAGCAATATGAACTACAGAACAAAAATTTGAGAAAATGTAAGAGGAATACGGTAGTAGTACATACATTTATATTAGAGAGAGCTACTAATTTGAATTCATACACATTAAAAGCAACTACAGTGGACTATTAAATGAATGAATTGCCAATGTTTTGATGCACAAAAATTGCAAATTATTGCAGACACATGTTTCGGTGTTACAAGGAACACTTTTTTCAATGCAAAGAAGTGTTAGCTTTTGGATGGAAAGTCATCCAAGAAAGCAATTTTTTGTTCATCAAAACGTTGGTAATTCATTCATTTAATTTTCAAGCTCAAACATATTTATTTGTTATTTGTTAACTACAGTGGACACCAGTTAATTGAATCAGTGCTTAAATAAATCACATGCTTTGATGAATCAAATTGACAAAAACGGAACAAAATCCAGCTTTATTGAATTAGCCCTTTTATTGAATCAACCACTTTATGGAATCTAAACTGTTTAGAACAAATGTAATTCATACAAGTGGAGGCTACTGTAGTTTGAAGTTTGAACTAACTAGTTTGAAAATACAGTCATCCAGTGATAAAATCAGACAAAATAAAAGTTTGACTGTATAACGAAATTTGATTTCTTTACTCCATATAAGGAATTTATTAATGAATTATAATCTCTAATAAATTTTTACAGCTCATTTATATTAAAAATGTATACAGGAAACACTTTGCTAGTACTAAGTTTTTGTTATTGTGAGCATCACTATTTTACTCAAAAAGTTTTGATGCATTTCAGAAGACATTAATTTAGGATGATCTCTTTCAACAAAGTGAGGTAGGATATTATTCCATTAGACACTCTAGAAAACAAAACAAAATAATTTTCATTCAAATAAAAGAAAACCATGGTTGTCGTAAGAACATGGTGCGTTCAGTCGACCTTGAAGTGAATTCACATGTGGGCATTATTTGAGCCCTTCCTAATATTTTTACAACTTACTCATATTTAAAAATGGTTCGGTTTTGCATTTATGACCTTTTACAGTTCCTAATTTCTTGAAAAATAATCATGCAAAGCTACAGAAATGTTTGATTAATAAATTAACCAAACCCTGTATATGTATTTACATTTGCTTTCTTTAGTCACATATTGCCTACACTTGCATTATAATTTTAAAAAATTGCAAAATATTTGTTTTTGTTGAATGTTTATATCTTTATATTAAAAATATATCAGTTCAAATTTTGTTTGTTGTTTTTGTAGAATATCATAATATTTTAATTTGTTGCTAGTATGAAATGAAATGAAGGAGAGGGTCGCTCAGCAGAGCCAAGCACTGCGACCAGAGGTCTATTGTACTAATAGTAGAGACATACCGAGTAGAACTTTGGCCGAGTACTCAGCCGAGTACCTAGTTACCGAGCACCAATTATATTTTAAGAAGAACCACCAACACACATGTGATGAATTTTGAACTTATTGGAATAGTAGTATAGACCTCCATGTCCATTTTAGTTTTTAAAACTAAATTCCGGCTGAAATTTAACTACGTATTAGTTAAAAAAATTTGCTTATATATTATATCAAAAGTTTTACAAAAAAATTATTTTTAAAATTAAAATAAATAAATAAAAAGTATGATTAATCAAGTTGGAATTCAAACAAATTATACCAATCTATTATAGTTTTAGTTCGCCAAACATAAATAATTTTTAAAAGCAAATAAAACAAATGTGCAGGAACACTGCAGAACTGTGTTTCTGTATTGCAAGGAATGTCTTTTTCAGTGCAAAAAATGTGAGCTAAAGAATGTAAAGACATTCGACAAAAAAATCCGACTTTTGTCGGATGCCTTTAAATCCACGAGCTCACATTTTGTGCATTGAAAAAAGAATTCCTTGTAATGCCAAAACACATGTCTGCAGTGTTCCTGCACTGTGCTTTTAACATTGTTTTATTTCCTTTTGTTTTTTAAGCAAAGATATTTTTATATTTCTTATAACTAATTTTTGTTTGTAGCAAAAATACAGTTTTTTAGTATAAAAATTCCATATCTTCTATATTTACCTTTTTTTGCACAATCTTTAATAAATAAGTTTTATTAACTTTGGGGACAAAAAATAAAGATTTATTCCATTGAAGCATTACAAACTTCATTATTCTCAAAATTTAAATTTGACTTGTAAATGATTGCAGAATATTACATATGCTTGCGTTTTTTTTTTTTTTTATAAATTTTAATATTTGTCTTGTACAATATTAAATATTTTGCAACTACTCGGTTTTGGCAGAGTATCTGATCAAAACTTGGCCGAGTACCGAGTAATTGGCAAATTGGCCGAGTGCCGAGTAGTTACCGAGTACTCGGTACATCTCTAGTTGCTAGTATTACTAATAGCAAATAGGTTATTTACTTGTACTTTTAGTGTTGCAATATACTTTTTTTTTTAAATGGCAACTAAAAGTGCAAAAGTGGCTACTATTTTAGGTTAGGAACTACTATTCAGAATTCTTAGTCTAGAGCTTTAGTACAAAGACTATAGCAGCATTTCATTTTGGTGTCAATTATAATACATGGTTCATCAAATTAGATCAAAAGAAGGTAGTGGCGCACACAAGGGAGGGGTCCGGACCCCTCCCACACCCATAGGTCTGGCTTTTTTCCCCAATTGATTACGATTCTACGTATTTTGTACGCATAACAATTTCAAGAAAAGGAAACAATAATTTCAGTTGTAAGAAGTGAAAAATAAAGTCCAAATGTTAAAAGATTTTTAAAAATAATGTGCACTTTTCCTACAACGAATTGCCTAAAACAAGCAGAATGGTGATTATAAATGAATACACTGTAATAAATATGTTTTTAGTTTTGTAACTACAGATTAAAATGAGATTCTATGAACTTCTATAATTATATAGTGCTTCTACAACGATGAATTTGATTTGTTGAATCATTTTTTAACTACGAGAAAACTAAATGCATAAATTATTTTGCTTTCTGGTTAATTCTTTAAGTACAATTCATTGAATAATGCTAATTATTTATTCCATAGTTTATTTTTTACTGTTTTTCGTTCTCGATAATCGATAAAATCAAGTCAATATGTTTGACGGCATGTTGGGGTATGAGATGAGAATGAGATTTTTTATCTTGGACCTTCCCCTTACAAAAGTCCTGTGTGCGCCACTGAAAGAAGGGAATGTGTTTAAGGCTGCCTCCTATTTGGCAGCTACTTTTGACTTAATCTGACAGTTGATCCAGGTGTGCCCATCCCACTCAAGTGTGATAGCACAACTCTCCCCCCCCCCCAAAAAAAAAAAAAATTGAGAAAATAAACTTTCAAATTAAGCTCCCTAAAAATTTCAATGACGCAGTTTATATGCCCTTTCTCCTCGTCGGCACCCGAGATTTAACATAACGGCCATAAAATTCCAGTACTAATGCATAAAAACTACAGACAAACTTTGACTAATATCTAGCAATTACATGGTCATTTGAGGTAACTGAATATAGGTCAAATTAAAAGATTTACTCAAAAAATTCGCAGTGCAACTGATAATGTATGAAAAAATTAAAGAAAAAAAGAAAGTAATTTTTTTATATATTTGTTTATAAAGAAGCAGAGATCATTTTACACAACTGTTTACAAATACATGGAGCACTTTGTATCATTCAATAATAACATATACATAAAATAGTTTGGTAAAATGAACACATTTTAGCTCAGAAAAAAATCTTTATTAACAAAACAGCTTATTCAAAAAATTATTTGATTTTTCATTAGGATAATTTTTCTACCTCTCATGAGTTTACTTGAGAGTAACTTATAGATTGCTATTCTTAAAAAAAAAATGAGATCAAAAGAAAATCGTAAAATGTGCTTACCTTTTATATTTGTCAACTTTTACAAAGGAAGACACTGAACTAATGATGTCACCTACTTCATTTTTATTACTTCCAAGTAGAAATGGAGCCAGCTAGAATGTTTAAATAGAGTTAGTTAATCAGCCAACCACCATTTGGGAGAAACTAAAAAATTTTTATTCACATCAGGGTTGTTTGGTTTAAACCACGTTGGTTTAAACCAATTGGTTTTTTTTTTAAATGGTTTTTTTTAAAAAAAAAGCCAAAAAAAAAAAATCCATTTTACAGGTTTACATTGACTTCCCCACACATATTGAAAAATGTAAAATTCCATTTATGCTAAGTTCCTAGCTAAGTTGCAGAGATAAATACTAAAATTGCAAAGTTGCTTCTCCAAAATGCAAGCTTTAATCAAAAAAAAAAAAAAAATATTACTATATTTTTTATTTCATATATGTGCCATAAAGCAGATTTCAGTCAACTTCCATCATTATGCTTAATTTGCATGATTAGTTAAGATTTACTAAGGATTGAATCTTTTATTGTAGATGCAATCCATTATATTGCTCACTCCTGTTGCAGGGGTGTGACATTTTTGCCCATTTATTTGCACTTTCCTGGAATTTTAACTTTGACTTGTAAGGTAATCAACAGTCTAACTTAATTGTTTGCACCTAAAAATTAAAATTTGTTCTGCAGGTGAACGCAAATAATATTTTTTGAATCAAATTTTAAAAAAAAGTTTATACTTCACGTACATAACATTTTTGGCAAAAAAAATTTCTTGAAATAGAATTTGCTACACATTTATTTGTTCTAAAGAGTTTGCATTTAATATCTTTTAAACTTCAATGCTGGATGCAACATATATGCCAGTAAATAAGCTGTAATTTAAGCCATGTTACACCAATTTTTGTATTTTTGATTTGGTTCTTTGTTTTAGCGATAGTCGATATCTTTTCCAAGTCTTTCCAAAATAAGAACGGAGTCGAATATAGAACAGCACTTTTTTTAAAAACTTTGTCAGTACAACAGCAATCGATTTTTTGACTGTTCAATCATGTACTGTTGTACCTTTTGCTTTACTTCAATACTTGCGACATTTTTTATATAAAAATCAGCATTATGTAAGATCAGAAAGAAAAAATATGAAAATTGTTCTTTTGAAAAGATTATGCTTAAAAATATAACTTTTACCTTTATTCGATAATTATTTATATTATGTTGGTTTTATAAAGTTTTTTTTCTTGGATCTTCATTATATTTTATCTTAACCCGCATCACAACCACTTCTTGAAGCATTTCGTATCATAAAGGGTCTATATATACATGCATACTAATATGTTAATCAAGTCAAACATTTCAATCAATATTTCCCCGCAGAAAGCTATTTTAATTATTTAATTTAGTTACAAGATTTTGTTCTTATCTCTTTAATTAATCAAGAAATTAGGTATACTGTGACTATTGAATAACTGTTAATTACATGGAACCTTAATTACCTTCCGAAAATTAATTATTTTTCTCGCAAATAGTATTTAAACCAAAAAAAAACCCGGTTTAAACCAAAAAAACCTGGTTTAAACCAAAACAACCGGTTTTTTTGGTTTTTTTACCAACCCTGGAATGCAGTTAACATGATTTTGGTGACTTAAAAAGAAGGCTAATGTCCATCAGTTCATCTTACTGTGTACTAGGGCTGGGTGATGCGTCTCAAAAAAAAAAAAGGGTGTACATACCACAGGAGATGTAAAACTGCATCAACACTAAAAAAATAATAAATGATTTTGCTCTCATTATGAATTTGCGCTCATGAGAAAAATTCTTATAAGGTACTTGAATAAAACTTATTGTTAGACCAGGGGCAGATACAGGATTTAATTTTAGGGGGGGGGCGGGTCATGCTCAAGAACGTAGTTTTACCTCCAAAAATTGTCTTATATGAACAATTCCCCTACCCCGTAAGAACTCTTCAAATATAAAAACAAAAATCATTGAAATCATAAAAGCTCTTCAAATATGCTTACAAAAATCATCAAAATCATTGATAAAATTCAGTTTTAAAGTTTTCTTTTAAAATAATTTTTCAGTTTTAGAATGGAAGTTGAAAATTTCCGGAAACGACAACTCAAAGTTTTTGGAAATTTCGGATCACAAAACCCCTGGTTGATTAAATATTTGCATAATACTAGACACATATCCATCTTAGATTACAAATTTGCATGACACTCCACGCATCCATCTTGTATGCAGAAAAATAACATCACTTAAAATAATAGTAAAACATCACTTAAAATAATAATAAAAAATGCAGCGAAAATCTAATTAAAAATTAAGTATTCTATAAATATAATTCAGACTTGATAAATTATTCACCGATTGATTAATTCCAATTGTAGAAAATCAGAGGTTGACGAAGACAGTCTGATATAGGAACTCCAGATATGTTTCCATCGGTTTTGGGTTCATCAGTTTAAAAAAAAGAAACTACACTGCTTTGTCACCCAAATGCTTTATTGTTTTTGTAATAGGTCAGGAGTTCCCAAAGTGGGTGCAGCAGCACTTTATTACATAAAATAAAACATTTACACAATCAGATGTTTCATTGATTGAAGTGTTCCCTGCAGCTTTGAACATAGTTTTACAATATCTATCATTGTTAAATTTGTTGCATACAAAGCGATCAGGCATCAGACACTTTTTTGTTGCTTTTCATTATACTGGCTCCTGAACACAGCTCCACAGACTAACAGTCTCAAGAAAAACTATTTTACTGTCTACATATTTTAAATACATATGCTATAAATAAAAAGGTGACAGTTAATAGCCCCCCCCTCCCCCCCCCCCCCGAAAAAAAAAAGAATTCGAAAACTATTTACTGTTACAGGGGAGGGAGGTCATGACCCTCCACCTGTATCCGCCACTGCGTGTGATGATATTGCGTTTTAATTTTTGTTCATACTTCATTTTTAAATTTTATTTGAACTATTTTTTACTAAAGTTCAGGAGGCACAAAAATTTCTACTGCTTAGGATTCCCACTTCACTTGATCCGCCTCTAAATGCGAGGTTTGTGATGCATCACAATATTTTTGTTCTCATCTGAGATTAGAACTTGCAATAATGGTAAACTAACCAACTCTCTAGTAAGCACGCCCAAGCAGAAAACAAAGAAAAACTGATCTACTGTAGAAACAATTAAATTCTGCAGAACTCAAGATATTGCACTCAAGTCTCTTTATTTTGAAAAAAAGGTTGAATGAGAACAACAAAGAAAAATGAGAGTTAATGATGGAAAATTTTGTGGTTTTTTAATGTTTTAAGATTTTTTCTGATGCATCAGTTTGTAAAAAAACATACCATTTTTCAAATGAAACTGAAAACATTATTTTTAATGAAAACATTTTCGGAAGATTTTTTTTTAATTTTCGGAGGGATTTGAACCCTAAAAACCTTTTCCAGCCCTGCTAAAGTTATGGAATTTTGCAAGGCCTGCTGGAAGGAACATGAAAAATATTTCATAGATATCCTGGGTGAGTTATCATAATGTAAAACATTTACCGCGATTTTCAAGTTCTTCGCCAAACTAGACATAGCAAAGTTCTTCTTGTCGAACGTGATCAAAATCAATATTGTTGAAATCTAAAATTATAAGTTTGATTTTCAATCAAACCAAGCCATTACACAACACATAAGTTACATTAACAAGGGAAAAAAAAGTGCCAAATGATTGGATTAAGCTTTTAAAAAGAAAGAGGACTGCAAACTGTTTAAAATTTTCGTTTTAAGTTGCAGTTTTCAAAGCAGCATATTTTTGTGGAAACTTCAAGACATAAACGAAATTAGAAACTATACATTAATACCTTTTGAGCTATGCACTTTCGAAAAAATGACGCCATTGATGCTACTTTATTCTTTCAAGTGCTACAAATAAAAACAAATTGGAGACATTTACATTACTGTCTCCGTCTTGGAGCAGAAAAGATTTTTTTTCTCTCACTATAAGCACGTACGGATGATTTTGTTTGCAAACTTTCTTTCTTTCGACGCTTAGGCGCAATACTTAGATGAGAGACTGGATGACAGAGTTCCTTCTCTTCAATACGCATATTTATTTTTTTAGATATTGTGGAGCGTATATCTGTAACTACGTTTTCATACAGGGACTCTAATCTGTACAGGGCTTCGCAACCGGTGTGCCGCGGCACACTGGTTGCGCCGTGACAAGGAACCCGGTGTGCCGCAGTATTTTCGTAGTTATATAAAAAGAAAGAGCCTTGATGTATTTTATTTTAACCTTACGACCGAATAGCGTTTCTATCGTTCTGTAACTTCTCAATTGACCCTGGTAGTCATGTGCAATAAGACGTAAGAATCAGAGAGGACAGCATTTTCTGCTCCACCGCTTTTAAACTTCTTGTGATCCTATTGCTTTCAGTTTGCGAAAACAGATTCTAATTTCCACGAAATGACTAATTATGCAGAATTTTTTCTAAATCTTTCACAAACGAGAGTATTTTGCTGCCTCCTCCAGTCAGATATCATGCCCTTCCGCCCAGAATTTTAGCCCCAGCTTTAACTTTTGTTTTCCTCTTTTCCAGTTCCGATACTAATTTCATTTTATCGTAGTTTCTCAAAGCTCGATTCTGAGACTTAACAAACTAGAAGTTAAAACCTTACACTGTTTCCTCCATCGTGAAGCTCTAATGGCAAAGAATTTACCAGATGAGCTGAAGTCAACTTTGGCTAAAGTCGTGAATTTCATAAAATCGAAGCCATTTAATTCTCGCCTTTTCTCCGTATACTTTGTAAAGAACTGGGGGGGGGGGGGGGGGCAGATCACCATTCCCTACTTCTTCATACAGAGATTCGCTGGCTTTCATGTGGTAAGGTTCGTACTATCAAGAATTTTCGAATTGAGGGACGAGGTACGACAGTTTTGGATTTAAAAAAAAACGAACCAGTTTGTTGCAAGACAAATATTGGCTGGCAAAACTAGCGTACACGGCTGACACTTTTGAACACCTTAACGAATTGAATCGGAAAATGTAAGGACAAGGAGAGAATTTGGATTACATGTATGGATGAGGGTTTTCCGATTTGGTTGTAGAAAAAAATTCAATAATAATAAAAAGCAATGATAATAATTATGTCTAAGCAGTGAGTAAATATATGAATAAAATTTTTATAATCAATATCAGCTTGAAGTTAAGTAAATAGTACATTAACATTTATTTTTGTCTGTTAAAGGTCGTGAAAGCAAAAAATTATTTCGCTTTAATTAGTTCTCGAAACATGTCACGAAATTTACAACTAATTTTTAAAAAAATGTATTTACGTAAATAATTGTACTACATTCTCATTTTGTCAATTATTTACAGGAATAGAAAAATTCTAACTCGTAATAAAAAAAAAACATCGCACAGCGCAATATTAATAGCAGACGAATTCGGCAAGTTGGTGATGAAAAATAAAATAAATTTTTCCATCAAAATACTGCGCTAACTTCCTGTGGACGAAAGCCGTACATCGTCCAATATATTAGCCCCTTATTACAACCAATTTCCAGTAGTATTTTTCTTCTTTTGCTTTAATAGCTGCCTCTAAAAAAATGAGAAACTTAGCATCATTTACATTGATCTGCTGCGACTGACGGGAGCGGCTCGCCGACAGCGCGCTCTGGAAAAAGTGAACAATCGTTGCCACTTTTACACTAGCAAACCCGTAGGACATTTCTCTCCTTCTTCCTACTCCGTGAGTAAATCGCTGCTACTGAAAGCCCCGATCGGGTTTGCATAGTTATTTAAGGAAAGAGGTAATGGTATCTCGTTGCAAATTATGCTTAGGGCATTTGAAAAGGAGGTGACAAAAATTTTCTTCGGTATCACATAGATCAGAGGTTTCCAAACTTCTGACTTCCGTGGAACCCCTCCGGAAAAATTACGAACTTCACCCCCTCCCCCCGGCGCGCTATATATTTTTACACTTATTTTTCCTTTAATATTATTTATTACTTGTTCTATATATTTTTTAAAGCTCTTCTGATTTTCATTTCTTACATTATTATTTTGAGTTATGGAAACTTCTTTTTGAAGTTAGTGAACAAAACACATATTAACGTAGTTAAGTGTGTGAATTTTCACATGAGTTGTATTTTTATGGCTTATTAGGATTTTAATTATTAACTATGGTTACGGGAAACCTACCCTGGCAGCGTCGTACTGCTGTGATTAGGATCTGCTTTTCCTTCGCAATGC